>NC_090650.1:163406978-163459478 GCF_040937935.1 Hyperolius riggenbachi
CCTCCACCTGTCCTTGTAACAGCTGGGAATTGGCCCAATTTTAATCTCTAAGATCATGGCTCTCTATTTCTACTCCCTTAGCCAGGGTTCAGGTAAACAGGGCTTTATCACATTAATTTGCTATCTGTAACGGCACCTGGCAGGGTTGTCCACTGCCCCCCTTACTCTTTGCCATTGTGATGAAGCATTTGGCAGTAGCCTTGAGTCAACACCTCTATTCATGGAAAAGAGACTTCTGTTCAGAAACACAAAATCGCCCTATATGCAGATGACCTGCTTCTTGTTTCTCAGCCTAAATCCTCTACTTCTAATTTATTAGCAGAATGTAACAGATATGGGAGGGTAAGCAATTTTAAGCTCAACATATCTAAGACGGAAGGGATTAATAGTTCTATTCTGGACCCAAGCACAGATCTCTTCAGGCCACTTTTCCATTTAAATGGCAATTCCAATAAATCATTTATTGGAGACTTCAGATCCCGGTGAATCTATCCACTCTATTTTCTAAAAATGATCTGCTCCTATTGGAACAGGTCAAAAAGGGGCTCCTGGTCCAAACTCCCCTTATTTTGGTTTGGGAAAATCAAAGTAATAAAGGACACCCTACCAACATTTTTATATTTATTTCACAGTAACCAAACAGCTTGGGTGACCCAAAACCAAAAGGAAAGTATAGGGGACTTAAAGAGGAACTCCAGTGAAAATAATGTAATGAAAAAAGTGCTTCATTTTTACAATAATTATGTATAAATGATTTAGTCAGTGTTTGCCTATTGTAAAATATTTTAAATCCCTGATTTATATTCTGACATTTATTACATGGTGACATTTTTACTGCTGGCAAGTGATGTAGCTGCTGCGTGCTGTTTTGGCAGTTGGAAACAGCTGTAAACAGCTATTTCCCACAATGTAACAGGGTTCACAGACAGGAAACTGCCAGAAGTACCTCGGTACTCAGAGCTTCTTGTGGGAGGTGTTTCACCACAATATCAGTCATACAGCGCTCCCTGATGGTCTGTCTGTGAAAAGGAATACATTTCTCATGTAAAAGGGGGTATCAGCTACTGATTGGGATTAAGTTCAATTCTTGGTCGGAGTTTCTCTTTAAAGAGACTGAAAAGCCCTCCTGCTTAAGTGAGGTTTGCCTTCTTAAAACAGAAGGAATTTACAATAATTCAGCTTTAAGTTAACATCTGTGGTTACCCACAACGCACCGCTACTGAATATGCAAATTATCTTTTTATGCCCCTGAAGCCAGGCTAGCATCCTGAACCGCTGGTGTCTAGCAAGCCCTTTAAATTGTACAGAGCCATACCAACCCCACATGCAGACAGCCTTTACAGACTTTTTGTCCTCCTCAGTGCATGGCAGGGTTGGATATGGCTCTATGGGAAAAGGGCTAGGATTAGTACAACACAGTAACCAAGCAGCTCAGGGTGACCCAAAACCACAAGGAAAGTATAGGGGAAATAAAAAGACCGAAAAGCCCTCCTACTAAAAAGCAATGCTTTGTGTGGTTTATTTATTTATGCGTAGTCTGGTTTATATTTACCGTTTATACTCGAGTATAAGCTAAACAGAGTTTAAGTATAAGTTAGCACATGCCGGGGACACTCGGGGCGGTGAGGACAGAGACGGACAAGGTACGGTATCTGTGTATACTACTTAGGCGGGGAGCAGTGTGGGAAAACAGACGCAAGTACTGCTTTGGCAGGGGGACACATGCCGCTGTACATTAGGCTAAATCAGCACATGTTGGGGAAAAATACAGACTTGTTTTCCGCTCCAGCGGGGGAGGCACATGCCAAGGACCTTTTGGGGAACCACTGATTAAAGTATGACTCGTGTATAAGCCGAGACCCCCACTTTTGGGCCACTCTTTTGGGGCCAAAAACTCGGCTTATACACGGGTATATACAGTATTTCAAACAGTCCTGATAGATTTACCCTCTAGTTTTTTGAAGTCTATCAGTTGACTTATTTCTCAATTTATATGGAACTCTAAACTCCCTTGTGTTAAATATGCAACCCTCTCTAGGGCCAAATCAGATGGTGGAGTTAGTCTTCCCGAGTTCACATTGTATCATCATGCCGTGATGCTCTCTAGAATATTTGAAGGCTCCTATAGCAATACTACTTCACTAGAATAGAGGAGTTGCGTTTGGTCAGCTAGAAATGATGGAGTCCCATAGCAAAATTTTGGTTGCCCCCCCTCCTTCCCCTCTAAAGGATCAGTGAGTGATGGCTGTTGCTCCCATCAAAGATTGCGATGGGTGACAGACCATATCACCAAGCGGGCGTGCATAAATCAAAAACACTGAGTAAACATATATGGTAGTCTCATAAGCTCATGATAAAACTTTATGTTTACTCCGTGATTTTGACTTTACTGCATGTTATATGTTTTTTAACACTTAGCAGGCAATCCAGCTCAAGTGGGAAATGAGCCTGACAAGTAACGAGTGATCTAACATTCGAACTGTATGGTTAGATTTCAGCTTGGATCATCAGCCAGTGTGAACTGTTAGGTCAGATTCACCTACAGACAGGATGTAGGCGGGGGTAAGACACAGTTGAAAAGGGTTAAGGTACAGGTCCAAAGGGGCTCAATTATGGTAAGAAAGTTTTATCTGCTGGGTATGTAGACACACTGGTTTACTGTCATCTAAATAGATCATACCTGATTGATTCAGGTGACATTTAAGGAATGACTTCTGTACAAACACACTGCATGGTGCTCTGCTAAGAGGCTCTATGGAATGATCTGAGCCCTGCCGTGCTTTGTGTGGCATCAGAGGGTGACAACGGGCAGTGCGTTTGCAATTTGAAGTCCTGTGCTGCAGCAGAAGCAACTTAATGATCCTCCCGGGGCCATCTTCTATACTTCCCTGCAATCATGTATGTGTCCCATGTCGGGTCACATGACATATCGGGACTCATACAGGATCTACAGGAAGTGTAGAATACGGCGCTCAGAGGATCGGTAAGTTGCTTTTGCTGCATGGGGGGATGTAAGTGCTATTTTTGGCTATTCCTCAATCAACGGCAAGCACACATATCCGGTATCAGACAATCCAGCCTGTGCTGGATACTGCAGACTTTGCTGTACCATATAGATTGCCCACCATGAACAGGTATCAAAACCTATAGCACCATATATAGTGAGAATGAGCTGTAAAAAAATTCATCATAAGCCTTATACAAACATCTGAGGCATGTCACCCAGCAGGGATTGTGACTCAATCCCTCAGACGACATTGAAGGGCCAACACTGTGCAGAACATGTCACTAGCCTGAAGGCTAGCAACGTGTTCTGTTGCTATTGGGCAGCACGATGGCACAGTAGTTAGCCCACTTGGTGCCATATCAACATCTGCAAGGAGTTTGTATGGTCTCCCCATGTCTGCATGGGTTTCCTCTGGGCATTCCAGTATCCTCCCACATCCCAAAAACATATAGTTAAGTTAATTGGCTTCTCCCTAAATTGGCCCAAGACTATGATACACACATTACAGGACACATACATAGAGACATATGACTATGGTAGGGAGTAGATTGTGGGCTCCTCTGAGGACAGTCAGCGACATGACTATGTACTCTGTACAGTGCTGCAGAAGATGTCTGCGCTATATAAATAATAATAATAAGAATAATAATAATAATAAGGGGATGGAAAAGCAGATGGATAAGCACAGGAGTAACATTACACGGGGGAGAGGGCAAGGTGAGTGGGTAGAATAGTGCACTAAGGGTGAGCTGAGTTGTTCCACAGAGCTGATGGCTTGTCCTTTACCTTTGGGGACTGCTGTATACATGCTGGATTCTGGGCACAGTCATTATTGCCTAAACTTCATCTAGTATGCATTTACCGCTGTATTGCAGCTATAGGGCATGGAGAGAGCTATATGGAATAGAGAGAGCTATAGGGCATGGAGAAAGTTAACAACAATCACAACAACATTGCCTAGTGTGGATCAAACACAAAAGAGCTAATGTGTTTACCTTTCTTAGGACAGTGCACTCTGTTCCCCATAAACATGTCACTTTTCCCTTATAAAGATAACTGCTGTCTCAGCCGTCGCATCACAGCAGAGCGCCAAGCGCTGGACAGCTTGGAGAGGAGAGCATCTTTCCTTAACCACCCTGGCGTTCTGATTAAATCGCCAGGGTGGCTGCGGGAGGGTTTTTTTTAAATAAAAAAAAAACTATTTCATGCAGCCAACTGAAAGTTGGCTGCATGAAAGCCCACTAGAGGGCGCTCCGGAGGCGATCTTCCGATCGCCTCCGGCGCCCAGAATAAACAAGGAAGGCCGCAATGAGCGGCCTTCCTTGTTTTGCTTATATCGTCGCCATAGCGACGAGCGGAGTGACGTCATCGACGTCAGCCGACGTCCTGACGTCAGCCGCCTCCGATCCAGCCCTTAGCGCTGGCCGGAACTTTTTGTTCCGGCTACGCTGGGCTCAGGCGGCTAGGGGGGCCCTCTTTCGCCGCTGCTCGCGGCGAATCGCCGCAGAGCGGCGGCGATCAGGCAGCACACGCGGCTGGCAAAGTGCCGGCTGCGTGTGCTGCTTTTTATTTCGTTAAAATCGGCCCAGCAGGGCCTGAGCGGCAGCCGCTGGCGGTGTTGGACGAGCTGAGCTCGTCCAGACCGCTCAGCTGGTTAAAGAAACTTTCCTTGTTGCAGCTCCCGTTATCACAGCGTCCTGTGCCTGTACTGCACTACACTGTTTACTGCAGAGGCACAGAAGCTGCTACTATGTGAAAATAATTAGGGGGGGGGGGGGGGGCCTGTGCACGGATGTTGTGCTTTTATATTTTATAAATTTATAAAAAAAAAAAAAAGTCCTCTGCTGCAGGAAGGGGCCCCCTAGTGGTGGTGGGCCCCATAGCAATTGCTATCCCTGCTATAGTGATTCCTACACCACTGAGTTTGGTGGTGTCAGAGGACAGGTAGCAGATCCTGGGGTTGTTGCGGAGGTGGAAGTTGCAGAATCGGGCAATACTTTGGATGTGAGGTGCAAAGGAAAGTGCAGAGTCCAATGTAACACCTAGTCAGCAGGCTTGGAAAGTAGAGCAAATAGTGTTGTGGATAGTAATATGCATATCTGGGAGGGATGCAGCTGTGTGGGGTGGAACTATCAGAAGCTCAGACTTGTCCAAATTAAGCTTCAGGAACCTGGTGGCCATCCAGGAGGAAATGGATGTGAGGCAGGTGGAAACCTTGTCCACGGTGGAGGAGGAGGGATCTGGAGCGTGAAGGTATATCTGGGTGTCGTCAGTATACGGATTGTAGTTGAAGCCCATGGAGGAGATAATTTTCCCAATTGAGGCAGTGTTAACTGAGAACAGTATAGGTCCCAGGACGGAAGCCTGGGGAACACCAACAGAGAAGCATGGGAGTTGATGAGTAGTCATTGAAGGATGTTGTGAAGGAGTGGTAGGGGGAGATCCAGGCTAAGGCTAGGTCCTGAATACCCACTGACTGCAGGGAGTGGAGGAGGGAGTGGTCAATAGTGCCAAATGCCTAGGAGATGTCCAGGAGGAGCAGGATGGAGTATTTACCTTTGGCAAGGTCATTGACCACTTTGATGAGGACTGTTTCTGTAGAATGGGCTGGACCAAAACCAGATAGCAGGGGATCGAGAAGGGAGTTGGAACTATGGAAATGGGTCAAGCGTTGGTGGGCCAGGCATTCAACAATTTTCAAGGCAAAGGGGAGGAGGGAAATGAAACAGTAGTTGGATGGCAGAGCGGGATCGAGTGAAGGTTTCTTCAGCAGGGAAAACACAGTGGCCTGTTTGAATACGGTGGGGAATGTACCAGTGGAGAAGGAGAGGTTGAACAGGAGGACAGGGGCCAGATCAGGAAAATGTGGACAAAGAATCGGATGGGACCGGATCTAGGGGGCAGGAAATGGCAGGTGAAGTTGCCAGCAGCTGTTTGAATTTCTATAGCGTGACAAGAGTGAAGGAGGTAAGGGGGGGGGGGGAGCAGGAGTAGGGTAGGTGAAGGAGGAGGGGACGATGGAGTGGAGGAGATTTATCCCTGCGGATTGTGGCAACTTTGTCGATAAAGTGGTTTTATAGGTCAGTGGCTGAGAGGTTGGGGGACGGGGGTTGGGATGGGATTGAGTAGGGTATTGAAGGTGGCAAAAAGACTACGCAGGTTGGAGGCTTGGTTAGCAATCAGAGCAGTGAAGTATTTATTTTTGCTATCAGCAACGGCAGTATGGTACATCTGCAACTTGGTTTTGTACCCTATGAAGTCATGGTTGTGGCAGGATTTCCTCCTCGTGTCTTTTGTAGTTTTTTAGTGAAGGCAGTGTGCCAAGGTTGGGGGTTAGGGTGACGGTTGGGGAGCAGCATGATCTAAGGCTGCCGAGAGGTATATTATGCCATGTATGATATCTTTGACATCTGCTCTGTATGATTGGCATAATTGATGTATCTTCTTGCTATTTGAACCTGTTTCATTTATAAGTTTTTCTGTATGTTCTTTAAAACTTTAATCAAAAGATTGAATGAGAATCAAGTTATTAGGTGTGGTAACTGATCATTAAAAATACTAAATCAACTTGTTGTCATATAAAAATAAAATAAAGCTTGAAACTAAATTTAGCAGGTGCTGTTCCTTACTGGAAGAAATAATGTATTAATTCCCTGTTGTGTTAGCGGGCAAAATCTTTTATAATGCCAGCTATTTCCTTTTGAATGCTGTCTACTTTGGTGGATTCTGGAGTCTGATTTTTTTTAATATTCCCAAAACTGTAAAATAGAGTGATTGTACAAATTTGGCATAACTTTACTAAAGAGTGCCGCCAGTGTAAAAGATAGGGCCTGCCATGTCAGGCTCTGTCTTAGTGATGCCAGGATTGGTTAATAACTTGCCTGATTGCCTGTAATTTATTAGACACATGAGGGTCCACCCCCTCCTCAGCAAGAAAGGTGTGGCCATTTTCCCAAGGTCTTCCGAAACTCTGTGGCCACCCTCACTTGCATTGCCATGGCCTGCCCCCAGCTCGGCAGCTACCATTTAGGCTGTGGCTGCGGTGTCGGGGGTGGGCCATGGCAGAGAGCCTGACATGAAAGGCTCTGTCTTGTACACTGGAAGTACTCTTTAATGAAGCTATGCTAACTTTGTACAATCACTACGTTTTACAGTTTTGAAAATCTTAATTTTTTTTTTTAATCAGACCGCAGAATCTACCAAAGTAAACAGCTTTCAAATGGAAATGTGCTCACTGTGGGTGCATGCAAGTTGAAATGTTTGTAAATTAGCAGTTTTGTTACTGCAGTCACAGCTGCTATGAGAAATTTGTTTTCCTGAGTACTAGCAGTGCGGAATGTACGTTTTTTTTTTTTTTTCTGTAATAGCCAGCTTGAAAGGGATCCAAGCAGCTTTCTTTTTAAGCAGTTTTTCATGGCTTCTAATATCTCTAGAAACTGCGAGCGCCCCCCCCCCCTTCCTCTGCCCTTATTTGTCCATTAAGGTTTGACTGTCTAAACCTTTTTTCAAGTACATTGTCCTTTTGTTTGCTTATTGCTACTACTAATTACTGCAATCCTTATCTGCCTGCTTTTTCTTCTTTCTGTGAACGACAGGCCTGCAGAACTAGGGCAACAAAAGCACGCAAAAACATTTTAAATGTAAAAAGCAGAGGTAGAATTTCTTTTTTAGTTAAGAACCACATTGTTAATATGCATTTTTAATGTGCTACAGATATGCCCCGAGTGCAATAAATGGTGCTCAGTTCATTTTAACCACTTAAGCCTATGTGGACAAGTATTCTTGTCCAGATAGGTGCCACTAAAACACTAACTGGACAAGTATTCTCATCCAGTGTTTAAGCGGCGAGTGTGTGTGTGCATGCGTGTTTTACGGCCGCGCCAAGCAGCGGTATTTCCGTGTCGGTGGTTGGGGAGGGGAAGCAGGGCTTCCCCGAACCAATCGCACTACCTGTAATGAATGGTCATGACCCCTAATCGGGGGTCATGTCCATTCATAATAAAGAACGTGAATGAAAAAAACACTTCTTGGTAAACAAGAGGGTGTTTTTAGCAGGGCTGTGCAGTCGGTACAAAAATCCACCGACTCCGAAGTTTAGTATTCCACCAACTCAGACTCCTCTAATTTGCATATTACAATCTTGTCGATTGAAAGTATGTAACATGAAATTTGTCTCTTAGCCGCCAACGCTTAGGAATCTTAAAAGACAACTGAAGTGAGAAGGATATGTAGACTGCCATACTTATTAGCTTTAGACTAAAACTAGTCCTTGGTAAGAGTACTTGTAAAAGGTACAGACCGGAACAAAGAACACCTATCAGGCCCTAGGCAATGTAACTGTGGGTACATGTAAGAGTGATGTGCAGGTACTCTGAAGGAGAATAAAGGGATCCTTCCTGCATTATACATTCTGCATGTACAATCTGAACCAGGTTTATGGGTGATAGGTGTGCCTTGTGGTCAGTAGTGTCTTATAGTCCAAAAATATGGTATATATCTTCTGCAAGGTATATAGGTGCGCATACAAGAGAATTCGCCGCCGGGAGACTTGGGCGCCGGTATGGCTTATCCTGCTACTGCACAAGTTCCCGGCGACGTTACATACTATTCCCCCTTTAGGTCCATGTGGATAGTGGGGAATGAAATAATTTGGCTTCCAACAATTGCTGGAGGCCGAATTATAGTGTTTTATATGTAACTTCAGCTCCGTCTTCTGACGGCACTAAAGTTACTCACTGTGCGCCGCTGTAGCTGTAATTCCTATTGCGGTCTATGGTGGCGCCGGCTGCACCCAAGTTTCCTGCGCTAGATTGCCAGTGTTCGTATCCTACCTAATAAAACCTAACTGCCGCTGCGTCCAGCAGTCATCTGTCCGTGTCCCAGGTTTTTGCAGTAACGGACAGCTGCCTGGGACCAGGGAGCTGGGAGGACGAGCGAGGTGGTCGGGTGCGGACGAGCGAGGTGGGCGGGTGCGGGCACGCGCTCGATGCGCGGCGGTTGCATGTGCTGCGCGCGCGCGCATGTGCACTGGCGGCAGCGACTGCCAGAAAAAAGACCTAGAGCTCGACCTTTTTAAACGGGCTTGGGTCTACTAGTAGCTGCTATAATTGATTATAGGTCTTAACATTTGTGAAATATGCTGATGTGCAACAAGTCCTGGAAAATAAAGAATGTCCTCTGAACATTTCAAATCCGCATTTTCTACTATTTACATTACTTTACTGTTGAAGGAGTTGTAATACTAGCAATCACAAAATCAGAGCACTAACAAACATTTACCAACCTTGTTTCCTCCAGTGACAAACTGCTTACAGTTAGACTTTCCAAACTGAGGGTTTACAGCAACAATCTGTAGAGAGAGATTTCAAAAGACCTTAAACACAACAACAAAAATAGACCAAATATAAGACTGTACTCCAGTTGTGTTTCCTGTGGATAATGTAGAAGAAAAAAAAAACAGATTGCTACCACAAATTGATCACTGAAATTTACACACAATTTTATGTTGCAGAAGTATGTTTAGCTCCTCTCACAATGGTATTAGGTAATCCTTAAAGGAATACTATCGATGTATGCATTTATTTTTAAATGCTGTATGTTGTAGCACACATTAGGACAAGTACTAGGAGCAATTTGATTCCTCACTCAGCTGTTCCTCTCAGCTGTAAAATCCTCCGTCAGTTTTGGTGTCAGTGTTGGATACAAAATGTATCTAAATACTGACGGCTCCCAGAGGGCTAGACCATGTCTCTGCATAGGGGAGTTGCTATCAACTCCTCAGTTTATAGTTTAATTATCACCTTGCTGAAAGAATCTTATTGATATGGTGGTAAGGGGTTAAATAATCTAGCAATGCGTGTTTATTATCTTTGCTTCTCTTGACTGATAAAGATACTAATAATGCTAATTGTAAACAGTGGTCTGCCCCTCTCAGCAGCTTGTAAAGTGGATGCAGCCTGGAGTGAATCACCACAAGCAGGCAGCCAGGCAACCAGTCTAAGTGTAAACACAGACTAGTGTTATAGCTAGTTATATTCAAGCAATATTGCAGCTCATTTAGTTACCTGTTACCACCTCAGATCAGCCTATTTCTCCTCATGTCTCCTGCATGCTGTGAGTGACACAGTGAGATATATTTGTGAGCTGTGTGAGAAATGAATTTTTAAGAAGGGATAGAGGGAGAGAGACCTGGGTGAATAAATAAAGTGCCCCTAGCACTAGTGGTAATGTGTACACTAATATAGAGTGTTAAAAAAAAGTTGTTTCAATCGATAGTATTCCTTTAAGATTAATTGGACTAAGTCTATGGAACAGCTAATGGCCAATCTAAGAGATAAAAAGAATAGGTATTTTAAGGTTTGGGACCCTTGAGAAACCCACTTGTTAGAATTTACAGTGGGTTGCAAAAGTATTCGGCCCCTTGAAGTTTTCCATATTTTGTCATATTACTGCCACAAACATGAATCAATTTTATTGGAATTCCACATGAAAGACCAATACAAAGTGGTGTACACATGAGAAGTGGAACGAAAATCATACATGATTCAAAACATTTTTTACAAATAAATAACTGCAAAGTGGTGTGTGCATAATTATTCGGCCCCCTTTGATCTGAGTGCAGTCAGTTGCCTATAGACATTGCCTGATGAGTGCTAATGACTAAATAGAGTGCACCTGTGTGTAATCTAATGTCAGTACAACTACAGCTGCTCTGTGAGGGCCTCAGAGGTTGTCTAAGAGAATATTGGGAGCAACAACACCGTGAAGTCCAAAGAACACACCAGACAGGTCAGGGATAAAGTTATTGAGAAATGTAAAGCAGGCTTAGGCTACAAAAAGATTTCCAAAGCCTTGAACATCCCACAGAGCACTGTTCAAGCGATCATTCAGAAATGGAAGGAGTATGGCACAACTGTAAACCTACCAAGACAAGGCCATCCACCTAAACTCACAGGCCGAACAAGGAGAGTGCTGATCAGAAATGCAGTCAAGAGGTCCATGGTGACTCTGGATGAGCTGCAAAGATCTACAGCTCAGGTGGGAGACTCTGTCCATAGGACAACCATTAGTCATGCACTGTACAAAGTTTGCCTTTATGGAAGAGTGGCAAGAAGAAAGGCATTGTTAACAGAAAGCATAAGAAGTCCCGTTTGCAGTTTGCCACAAGCCATGTGGGGGACACAGCAACCATGTGGAAGAAGGTGTTCTGGTCATATGAGACCAAAACGGAACTTTTTGGCCAAAATGCAAAATGCTATGTGTGGCGGAAAACTAACACTGCACATCACTTTGAACACACCACCCCCACTGTCAAATATGGTGGTGGCAGCATCATGCTCGGGGGGTGCATCTCTTCAGCAAGGACAGAGAAGCTGGTCAGAGTTGATGGGAAGATGGGTGGAGCCAAATACAGGGCAAACTTGGAAGAAAACCTCTTGGAGACTGCAAAAGACTTGAGACTGGGGCGGAGGTTCACCTTCCAGCAGGACAATGACCCTAAACATAAAGCAAGGGCAACAATGGAATGGTTTAAAACAAAACATATCTATGTGTTAGAATGGCCCAGTCAAAGTCCAGATCTAAATCCAATCGAGAATCTGTGTCAAGATCTGAAAACTGCTGTTCACAAACGCTGTCCATCTAATCTGACTGAGCTGGAGCTTTTTGCAAAGAAGAATGGGCAAGGATTTCAGTCTCTAGATGTGCAAAGGTGGTAGAGACATACCCTAAAAGACTGGCAGCTGTAATTGCAGCAAAAGGTGGTTCTACAAAGTATTGACTCAGGGGGCCGAATAATTACGCACACCCCACTTTGCAGTTATTGATTTGTAAAAAATGTTTGGAATCATGTATGAGTTTCGATCCACTTCTCACATGTACACCACTTTGTATTGGTCTTTCACGTGGAATTCCGATAAAATTGATGCATGTTGGTGGCAGTAATGTGACAAAATGTGGAAAACTTCAAGGGGGCCGAATACATTTGCAACCCACTGTAAGTATTATATGATTGATTTCGTAGGCCTCAGTTACTTTAACTGAGTTTAGTTAAAATACTTGATTTGCAGAGTCTCCCTCTAAGCAGCATTTCTAGAAACACTGGAACATGGTTTTGTGTCTTACACAAAACCAGCCAAGGTTAAAGAGCTTATCTAGGCCCGATGGACAGACATTGAGGCAGTCCTTTCTGTAAACATCGAGTGTTTGCATATTTCGTGAAGCAAAACAAAAGTCCAGTACATTAAACAATGTTCGTTTTAGAAGTAGGTGATAGTTCGTGCATGCGCAGTAAAGACAGTGCCTGTCATATAACAAGGTTTTTTCAGCCAATAGCAGGCGATGAGTTATAGATACGTCCCTGCTCAGATGATGTCACATTTAACTCTTTAGAGGTCGGTATTAAAGCAGCTGACGGGCTCCAGAGAGCCACTTCTGACTGCTGGTTGATGACTCATTCCTACTTTTATTTGTAATATGTTTTGTATGCTGTATATAGGCCTAAATGCAACGTAGTATAGATGTAACATAAGAGAGGCCTGATCTAGCTATTTGAGATAGATCAAGTATGCAAGGTAATGCAAAGAGGACTTACTACAGACCAATTGCTTCGCTGAGATGTAACAACGTGTAGAGATAAGCATCT
This sequence comes from Hyperolius riggenbachi, assembly GCF_040937935.1. Taxonomy (NCBI): domain Eukaryota; kingdom Metazoa; phylum Chordata; class Amphibia; order Anura; family Hyperoliidae; genus Hyperolius; species Hyperolius riggenbachi. The sequence continues at coordinate 163,419,629 of NC_090650.1, forward strand.
GTATATCTGTTTACTGAATAAACTCCTGAAACTTTGGTGACGTCTAAAAAGTCCTATCTCCTATGCTGTTGCTGTGATGAGAGTCAAGTTATCGCACTTCCTGTGATATGGTGCCGAACGAAGGTGTAGTGTTGTTGCCAATAGCAACCAACGTATAGATTCTTACAATTGGTGCCGTGAAACCCAGTGCTGTCTTGCAGAAAAAGGCAGAAAAGGTCCGGGGCCATAGATGTCAGTCTATCGAGGACTTTCACAGCAAAACAAGAGGAGAAGACACGGAGAGGCTTATCAAGTAAGATAAGTGTGTGCGAGGCTGCAAGGAGCCCGGAGCACGGAATGAAGTTCGAGTAAATACAGCGGCGAGTCTCTTGGGCGCCAGGAACTGTACTGGACACACAGTTAATGCCAAAACAAGATCCAGGGAAGGAGCAATCCTGTTTCCAAGATGGCGACCCAGCTCAGGGAAAGGCCGCCCCTAATATTCATGACGTCTGAAGTTCCCGTAGGTAGGGGGGCTGGAAGAGTCCAAGTAAAGGCACGCCCTCAATGAGAGGCTGGCAAGCTAGCGTCATGTCAGCGAGGGAGGAGGTGCCGGGTACCCATATTAGGGCTGTGCAAATGGGCACTTTGCACGGAGCACCTGATCGGGGGATCCATAGATGGGACAGAGACACTCTACAGAGTATCTCGGATTCCAGATTATTTTCCCAGAGTCTGGTCACAGGGTAAAGAATGCCAGAATATGTGAAACAAGCAGTTGCTATGAGACAATCATAGTTGCTGAGGTCATAGGAAGTGTCTTCAAGCAAGGTACATGGAAACACATAGATGTCAGATCTTTCCGGGGGAATGATTTGAAGGAGCGGATCAGGGTGGTATCTGGACAGGGTTACTTACGGGATTATTCCTTTAAGTGATGCACCTTAACCAGTGCAGTGGTGAAAATGAGTAAGAGCATTGCAAGCTCAGCTAAAAAGTAGTCTGCAGGTAGCCGCAACATGTGTGCGGCATCCGTACTCAGTACATACTGCCGATGAGTATGTACAGGGTGGGAGTGAGGTAAGAGGTTTCAATGAGATAAGAGCTTCCAAAGGTGAAGTCCGTGGGAGCATATTTTAAAAAGTTATGTACTTATGACATGGTACATTAGGTAGTGGAGAGAAGTTTAGCTCCAGTCTCCCAAAAAGAGTAAACAGAGTTCATGAGAACGATAAAGAAACGAGATCAATTATGCTATATATTGATCAATCTAAGGTGTACACAGTACAAGCCGCAGGGCGAAACCCATTTCGATTTCAGGAGTTTGGCAATATGGAATCTAGAAAGCTGAGATGCTGGCAGCAGAGACAGAGATATCAGTCGGATAAGCAAAAGTTTCCAGAGGCCAATCCTGGTTTGGAGAACAGCGAGATTTCCGAGATCGGAAAGAGACTAAAAAAACTGACTGAGCAAAGCATAATGCAAATTGCTAATGTTTTTCTTTCCCAAGGAGGTGCTCTCATAATGAAGAGTACCATGCTGATGGTGATCCTAGGCTGCCATTTCGTCCTAGGAGACCGAGTAGAGGACATTCTCATGAACAATAAGGGGTTAAGGAGAACACAAGGCCCAAGCATGTTAATGTTTGGAGAAAAAGGTACTGATCCTTTTGCACTTCCCTCTGATTGGCCCGACTGGACCGAACAAGGAAGGAGGAAAAGATCACTCGTGCCAGGTGGAAACAAATTTCATGGCACAATGTTGGTGAAAGGTATAAAGGGTCAAGTGTGCTGGAAGTGTGATGTGAACGGCATCTTAAATCTGCTCTGGAATGTCACACTCCCGGAACCAACACACTGATCCAAAGTCTTGTTAAAAGGTACATTGCAGTACAATGAGTACATGCAAATGGTGGAGTGTGTTGTTCAGGATTACCTTGTCTTGGTTCTATGGAGTGAGATGGTTCTAGATTGGAGAGGAACGAGCAGTAAGCGTCACTTCTCCTCCAGGAGAGAAGCAGTGAACAATATCACACTCTGGAGCAACCAACAGGGGGTGTCTCTGAGACAACTATACACACGTAAAGGCTGGAAAGCAGAAGGGTTGTGGTTCTTGGAACGAGAAGTAAAAATTGAGATCCAGCCACATTTTCAGGTGACAAAGAGGGTGGGGAGAGCGATCCAGAGGAAGGGAGTGTAAACACAGGTATCATCATCCTCACTACATGGGTCACAATATGAGACAATATTACACCGTCCATATTCAGCCACTTATCCTCATGCTAGATTGGTAAATGAGGAGGTACTCTTAATTGAAAGATTGCAGAGAGTACATTCTTCCAGACCTAAAGTACGCATGTTGTCTCAGGACATAAGGGGGCAAAGGTCCAATCAGGACAGTTGGGAACATCTTTTGTCATTGAGATGCTAATCAATTTCCCAGAAGAAAGAGTACCAACAGTATTCTTCTGGGGAGGGCCACAAGGGTTAGCATGAAACGTGAGTTTAATGGATCAGGGAACTTTTTGGAGTAGAGGGGTAGAATCCTGGGATATGTCAGGTAGCACCCAGGGGACTCTCTCTGATGGAAGGGTGATGGAACTAAAACGAGGGAGTTCAAAAATAGCGCCCTTAAACCGGGAGGATGAAGGACCATGGACATACGGTTTTTGCATCCCACAGTCCCTAGAGTTTAAAGGTCCAAATAGATCTTGCATAATGAGAAGGGGAACAGTGACAGTAACAGTGGATGTTCCCATGACTCCTAATGCTCAGGTGGTCACCCTGCCAGTTACTACCCAGGAACCCCACCTACCGTCATGTGATACACATCAAGTTGTAAAAAGTAGCCTTTTATGTCATGGGCACATTCTACAGGGAATAGTGTAGCCAGAAGAAGGTCCCGGGATTTAGCAGATACAATCTTGGGAGGCATGGGTGCTGGAATGGGGGTAGCAAACAGTGTAGACATAGAAGGTATGACAGAGGTCATTTAACAATTAGGCACATTGGGACAACAGAATGTGGGTACCCAACATCATCTGAACTTGGTTTTGGAACAGTTAACGCACAATACATATAAATTTCAGGGTTACACTCAAAGGCACATTCAAATAATTCTTCAGAAGATGATTGCACATGCTAGCGGTACAGCATGGGAAACAGCATGCCTGTCTATGCAGAGTGATTTAACAGCGGATTTTAAGATAATGGCTCAAGCCTTATCAGAAGGTAAAACTCCTTTACAATTGAGACTTGACAAGGAGAGATTTATCGATTTTCCTGGGAAAGGATCTTTTGCATGGAGGCACCGAGATGTCTGGGTAAACAGGTGGAAAGGGTGCAACAATTCTTTATGCACCGCTACTTCCTTAGTTCCTACTGATGGAAAAACCCACGGTGAGGTGAAACAAGTAGACTTGTCGTCATGCTGGCAATTCTCAGAGAAGTACCTGTGTTTGCTGGGGCAAGTCAGATGGAGTGAGGAAGCATGAGGGTTCAATAGCACAGAATGCGCACCTGCCATTCAAGAGATCCATCCTAAAGCCAAACCAATATCTCCGGTGGCTGAAGGAAAAGTTTGTTTTTTAAACATGAGGTCTACCGACACATTTAGGGTACATTTTTATAATTGTTCCGACAAGGTTGATCTCCAAAGGGGAACTTATTGTGTGAGTGGAGATCCCATATGGATCCAGTCGTCAAGGTTTCACTACGTTATTCCTCAAATTGTTAAGAGAACTCTAAAGTTCAAAGCTTCACAGAAAGTGCCCATCCTGAGGGATAACACACCATGGGACAAATGGGTACAGGTTTTGACACAAGACCACGCTTTGTTACAACAGGTAAACAAAAGAACACTAAACTAGAGGTGATATTTCATCATGATAAAGGGGATCTTAAAGAGGTTGAACACAAATATAATCAGGTGAGTTCCAGTCTGACCTGGTGGAGAAGGTTTCTGGCGATGTTCCAGGGACACTCGGACTGGGCCTCTGCAGTTCAAGATTTCTTTCTACACTCACTAGTCGTAATGATGGGGATTGACAATCATAGGCATCAGGTGAGTTTTTGTGTGAAATTACGCCAACAAATCAACATGGTTAAGAGATTGGTGCCAGATAAACAATCTCATAAGCCAATATTTCCAAGCTAAGCGACATACAAGGTTAGGTGTATAGCTTTCAGCAGTACCTATGATGGAGCTGATTGTTTAAAAGCGTTCTTTTAGAAGACACCTGGCACTGCTCCGTTGCTTAACAGACAAACAAGTTTCACTTTTCATGATCATGCAAGTTTGTAAGGGATACGTAAGTGACGCAAACGCTGAGAATGTGGTATATAGGGACCTAGAAGTAGGGCATCTCCAGATAGCCTGGTTACAGGAAGGCCAAGAGGTCTTGCTCTCTCTCCCAGGGATAACCGCCTAGAGCAGAGAAAGTGTGTGAGCAAGTGCATCGAAAAGTGAAACAAAGAAAAGAAAACGGGAGCTGTCTGAGTAGAAGGGATATGCAGATCAAGCCTTTTCAGGGGTGATTGTTAGAATTTAAGTTTTATATGATTGAATTCGTAGGCCTCAGTTACTTTAACTGAGTTTAGTTAAAATACTTGATTTGCAGAGTCTCCCTTTAAGCAGCATTTCCAGAAACACTGGAATATGGTTTTGTGTCTTACACAAAACCAGCCAAGGTTAAAGAGCTTATCTAGGCCCGATGGGCAGACATTGAGGCAGTCTGTTCTGTAAACATCGAGTGTTTGCATATTTCGTGAAGGAAAACAAGAGTCCAGTACATTAAACAATGTTTGTTTTAGAACTAGGTGATAGTTCGTGCATGCACAGTAAAGAATGTGCCTGTCATTATTTCACAAGGTTTTATCAGCCAATAGCAGGCGATGAGTTATAGATACGTCCCTGCTCAGATGATGTCACATTTAACTCTTTAGAGGTCGGTATTAAAGCTACCGACGGGCTCCAGAGAGCCACTTCTGACTGCTGGCTGATGACTTATTCCTACTTTTATTTGTAATATGTTTTGTCATCTTATCTAACTCTATGCTGTATTTAGGCCTAAGTGCCACGTAGTACAGACGTAACATAAGAGAGGCCTGATCTAGCTATTAGAGATAGATCAAGTATGCAAGGTAATGCAAAGAGGACTTACTACAGACTAATTGCTTCGCTGAGATGTAACAACATGTAGAGATAAGCATCTGTATATCTGCTTACTGAATAAACTCCTGAAACTTTGATGATGTCTAAGAAGTCCTATCTCCTATGCTGTTGCTGAGATGAGAGTCAAGTTATCACACTTCCTGTGATATGGTGCCGAACGAAGGTGAAGTGTTGTTGCCAATAGCAACCAACGTATAGATTCTTACACCATTCACCTGATTTAATTCCCCCCTTAATAGTTTATGTGGGCACATTCCCACTGCTTTCTCTGGTGGGAGGATCTGGGGGACTGGGGTGCTGCTCAGGCTATGTGGCCTCTTCCTTGAGGTAATAGAACCTGCTCCTCTCTGATTCCTCACAGTTTTTAACTCATAGGCTAAAGTGATTCAAACAGGTTGTCAAGCTATACCTTCCTTATTTTTCCTATTTTCCTGGGTTTTTTCTGTTTTTTTTCATATTGGGCTTATGTTGAATATATGGCCTGGTTGATAAGCCCTACAAATTTCATATGCTTACTTTATCTGATGGTATGTGTACAAATTATTTTCAATGTTAACTTGCATATGTATTTCTAGATTGTAATTTTTACTACTGTGGTTATTATCTTTTCTACTCTATGTCTATATATTTTTCTACAACCACTTGATTTTCTATGCTGCTATAAGGACAATTTGAAAAAAAAAAAAAAAGGGTTACCAAGAAGCAGGTTTATCCTTTTGTGAATAGATTACTAAACTAAATAATAGGAAAAAAAGTAATGTAATACACTGATTTTGCTGACTACAAATAATATGGGAGTTAAGTTATATAGTAAACAGAGGTATCACTTAGTTCACCAATTGCACAATATGGATAAACTTAAAAAAAAAACAAAAACAACAAATTGGGGTCAATTCATAAAAGTCTGTGCGGTAAAAAAAATCTGGTCGGGAAAATACCGCATTCTGTATTTTAAACTTCTGTGTGCAGGGTCGGACTGGGACACTAAGGGCCAACCAGATAAGTTTCAGCCTACCACCCCCCCCCCCTCCCCAACGCCACCTTTTGGGCTCACATATGCATGTTCCCAAGAAATTCTGCGCAGGATAATAGACTGACTATGGTAGGGAACAGACTGTGAGCTCTTCTGAGGACAGTAAATGATAGGGAGGTGGCTAGCAAAAAAAAAACAACAAGTGTGGCCATGCACTGGAACATGGGCGTGGTCATGATGGGTCATGGACAGACCCAAAAATACACAAAATAAGTAGTGGTGCTATTCACAGAGAGTGGGTCTGACCAGATAAACTTTAGATAAAATAATCAAGTAGTTACATGCATCATGATTATTCATCAAGTAGTCAAATGCTGCTAAATAAAAATATTTAGTCACACACCTCCAGATAAAATAACTAAGTAGCAAGTGCCTTACAATGTAAGTGCCATAGAATAAATAGCCAGGTGCACCAAAATAAAATAATTTAGTAGCCAAATTGGCCCTGTATACATAAATTAAGTAGCCATGTTCCCCAGAAAACAGAATTAAGTAGCCATGTGCCCATATACATCAGTATTAGGTAGTCAGTGCTGGCTGGGGAGGGTTGGGTGCTACTGCCTGCAATGCTGGGTGGCCTTATTAGAGTAAGTTAGTGGAGAGCATGCAGGGCCTAAGGCAAGTGTCATATGAAGGGCCTACCGCCTGAGTATAGCTGCCCCCAGTATAGGTAGCCAACTATAGGTGTCCCCAGTATAGGTAGTTAGCTATAGGTGCTCCCAGTATAGGCAGCAAGTTATAGGTGTCCCCATTATAGGTAGTTAGCTATAGGCACCCCCAGTATAGATAGCAAGTTATAGGTGTCCTCAGTATAGGTAGTTAGCTATAGGCATCCCCAGTATAGGTAGTTAGCTACAGGTTTCCCCAGTATAGATAGAAAGTTATAGATGTCCCCAGTATAGGTAGCAAGTTATAGGTGTCCCCAGTATAGGTAGCAAGTTATAGGTGTCCCCAGTATAGGTAGCAAGTTATGGGTGTCCCCAGTATAGGTAGTTAGCTATAGGTGACACCAGTATAGGTAGCAAGGTATAGGTGCCCCCACTATAGGTAGCCAGGTCTATAGGTGTCCCAGTTTAGGTACCCAGGTCTACAGGTGTCCCCAATTTAGTTAGCCAGTTCTATAGGTGTCCCCAGATTAGGTAGCCAGGTCTATGGGTGTCCCCAGTTTAGTTAGCCAGGTCTATAGGTGTCCTCAGTATAGGTAGACAGGTCTATAGGTGTCCTCAGTATAGGTAGACAGGTCTACACAGGTGTCCCCAATTTAGTTAGCAAGGTCTACAGGTGTCCCCAGTTTAGTAAGCCAAGTCTATAGGTGTCCCTCCCCAATAAAGGTAGCCAGGTCTATAAGTGTTCCCAGTTTAGGCAGGCAGGTCTATAGGTGTCCCCAGAATAGGTAGCCAGGTCTATAGGTTTCAGCGGCAGGAGGGGGCACAGCGCAGGAAGGGGGAGCAGGCTTCCCCTGAATACCTTAGACTGTGAGATCCGAGCAGGTACACTGTTGAGGGGGGAGGAATGGAAATCATTAACTGAGATAGTAGAAGAACATAAGTGCCGTAACCTTAACTGGTGGAAATTGATATAAATACATAACTTTGTACTATCAAAAGGCAAGAAGGAAGAGTTCTCTAGCGATCGCTCAAGGTTTGAATATGTGTGGTTCTGCACAGAGGACTAGGAAAGCTTCAACTAAAATATATAGAGAACTATTGGACAGAGAAGACCAAACTATCCAACTTAAGACAAAACTGGCAGGAAGATTTGAACTACTCCTTTACAGATGTACAATAGTACATGTAAAACTTCAATCTCAGCAAGGATACAGGAATGGGGGTTTAAGGTGCTCTCCAGATGGTATATGACCCCGGTTAGGCTTAACAAGATGTATGAGGGCATAGATAAAATGTGTTGGCGATGTGGGGAGGCTGAGGGCACTTTCTTTTATATCTTCTGGGACTGGTCAAGGATAGGGGATTTCTGGATGTGAGTAAGAAATTATGTTATTAAAATAATGAATATAATACCAAAAGATGATCCAGCTTTTTTTTTACTACACCATAATGATCTGAGTGTGAATAAATATAGGAAAACCTTATGTTGTCACATGATAAATGCAGCTCGAATTCTGATTGGAAGATATTGGAAGTCCCATCTGGCACCCCCAGTAGTTGAGTGGTTCCCGGGAGATTCTTTATATACAACGCATGGAGGCATTGACTCATTCCATTAATGGTAAAGAAGAACAATTTAAGTTAATATGTGAAAGTTGGGAAAAGTTTACCAGATCAGCCGAATATAGACGAGTGATGCGATTACGATGACTGCAGTCATAGGGGGTAGATTAAGTTGTAGGATATAACAATATGCGTACAGAAAGGGGTTTGGTCCTAGGTCGTGGTGGGAAGCAGAAGCAAACTTGTGTATGAGTGAAAGTGAGGTTCTGTATGTCTTGTTTTGGTATGTCTTTTTTTTTTCTTTTCTTCTTTCTTTTTGTTTTTCTGTCTTTCCTTGCTATTTGTTTTTCTTTTCTTTGTCTTGAAAGAATTTGAAAAAAAAAAAGCAAACAGTACGCTCACAAACGGTGTCCATATATAAGCCTAAGACAAAACAGATGTCTGTTAGTGCAAACAGTATGCTCACGAGGCGTATCCACGAAGGAGCCAGTGCCCACATCCAACACCTATAGATAATGTTGATAAAGGCAGTATGTTCGCATGTTCCCATGCATGTGATGGTTTTTATTATGTATGGTATACTTGGTGCAGGCAATATGCTCACAAAGAGAGTCCACATGAGTCAATATACTATATTTGAAATATGAGCGATGAGCTCACAAGGGGTACTCAGAAAAGAGCTGTAGCCTGAACACAGAACCCTTGGGACAAACAGAATGCTCGTAAGAGGCACCTTCACATGAGCCAAGGCAGGGAGGTGTGTGAAGCCAAAACCCCATGGGGCTTAATCCAGGGTTGTAGGCAAGCCATTCTGCACACTAAGGGTATAAAGAATGGGGGGTCAACAGGATCAAGAAATAAACCAAAGCCAGTGGTCATCAGGGGAGAAGAGTTTGGTAAAAATCGGCTCCCAGGAATGTGAAAGGCAAAGGGGCAAACAGGAAATAATATAGTTACCATGTTGTAGCACAGACATCTCTGTTGAGAGGATGATAGCTCCACAATAAGGTTGGAAGAAATCAGAAGGGCAGAGGGTTCACAGAAGGTGGGCTATCACCGTGTCCCGGATAATATGAATCATGTGGTTTCATCAGCAGGGCCCCGTTGTCTGCGTAGATGTTGCGGTCTGGGAATCTCCAAGAGGCCTGAATCTGATTCAGGCACAGCAAAAGAAAGGATGTGTAATTGCCCCCCAAAATTGTGGTAATTCCCTTGGATGATGCAGAGTGCTTGAGATGTTCTCCATGCGCGCCTGGAGCTGAAATGGGAACCCACATCTATATGTAGCCCCTGCATAAAAGGCTTCAGGGCTTGTTACTGTGCAAGCATAAATAGGGTGTGGTCCTGAAAGAGAGAGATTGAGGCCCTATCAAAATCTATAGTTCCTGTAGATTGTGCGGACGCCATGATGGTCTCCTTCAACGCGAATTTGTGCAAATTACGTCTCTGAGTGGTTGCACCATGGGCTCGATCTAGCTTGATCGCCTGGTCCACAGGCAGATTCAGCAGTCCATTGAAAATAACTTAAAGGGTAGGATTAAGATCTTCAGCCCTCGTGGCTTCTGGTAGGCCTCGTACCCAGATGTTGTTATGGCGGCTCCGGTTCTGCAGATCTTTCATCTGGGAATGTAGTGAGCTGTTTAAGAGCTGCTGACGACCATCTCTTTCCTTAAGGGTGATTAGCTTGGAATGGAGATCCGACACATCAGACTCCAGGGTCGACGCCCGCTGGAGCACCAAGGCAATGTCTGTCTTTGTGGAGCATACAATTTGCTCCATTTGTTGTTGCATGTCCTGCTTGGTGGGCATCTCTCTCAGGTAAGCCCACAGCTCGTCTAAGGCACTGTTTTTTAAGGAGCCCAGTGAGCTCGAAGGAGATGAGCTGGAGGACTGTGCAGTGGACATTTTGGAAGCACCGCTACGGGTGGACACAGGGGAGAAAAACTGATCTACAAATTCTCTGGAGCCCTTTCCCATTCTTTTCTTTGTCTATTTCCTGCCAGACCTACTTGCCATACGACAACGGGTAATCAGAAGGGGAGAAAGTTAGGTCTAATGTCCAGAATAGTCAATTCTAGCATAGACGTGGCCAAGAGCTCCAAAAGAACACGTACTCACGCGGCCATGTTGCGCTTCTTCCCCCCTTGTCTATAAAAAATTTTGCTGTGAACAGACAACATGCGGTCAAAGGAGCTGCCCATGCAGGATAAAAAAAAAAACATCCTTAGACTGCGAAAATAGAAAAAGAAAAAAAAAATCGGAGAGAAAAAAAATCTGAGAAATTACTATTACAAGTGACAAAATCTACAATTTGATATATGCTGAGAAAGAAAGCAAGCACTGGTGAGCTCAGCAAGGCAAAAAGACCTGGATGTCCATAGAAAACAACAGTGGTGATGACTGCAGAATCATTTCCATGGTGAAGAGAATCCCCTTCACAACAGCCAACCAAGAGAACACCATTATCCATGGGGTTAAGTCATATTGTTATCCAAGTCTACCGCTAAGAGAAGACTACATCAAAGTAAATACAGAGGGAGTAAGACACTCGTAAGCCTCAAGAATAGAAAGGTTACATTGTTACACTTTGCTAAAGAACATCTAAAAAAGCCAGCACTATTTTGGGAAAAAACATTCTTTGGACAGATGAAACCAAGATCAACCTCTACCAGAACGATAGCACGAAAAACATATGAAGAAGGCTTGGAAAAGCTCATTAACCAAAGCATACCACATAATCTGTAAAAAAACACAGTGAAGGCAGTGTGATGGCTGCCAGTGGTGCTGGGATGCTAGTATTTATTGATGATGTGACACAGGACAGAAGAAGCTGAATGAATTCTGAGGTGTTCAGAGGAATACTGTCTGTCCAAATCCAGCTGAATGCAGTCAAATTGATTAGGTAGCATTTCATGATACAGATGGAAGATGATTTAAAACATTCAGCCAAAGCAACCCAGGAGTTAAAGAGACTGTAACAAAAAAATCACCCTTATTTATTCTATCCTATAAGTTCCTATACCTGTTCTAATGTGCTCTGGCTTACTGCAGCCTTTTCTAGTTGCACTGTCTCTGTAATATATCTAATCTTCTATGCTTTGTCAAGCTTGGTCGAGCCAGGGAGGAATGCACTGCTCCTGCTGTGATAGGGAGAAGTTATGCACGGGGCTCTGATTGTTTGCTCTGTGTATGAGACACATGCAAGGTTTCTGCTCAATGCCAGCCTGTCTGTGACCGGGTGAACAGCTGTGAGTGCAGAGAGATCAGTTCAAAGCCCAGACAAGCAGCTAAGGCAACAAGTTGGAGAAATATTCCAGCAGTCAAGTCACGTTTGAGAGGAGCCTTGGCAAATGGGCACCTGCTTTGATGATGTATTTCCTGTTCGGCAGCCATCTTCATGGTTTACAAAAACAATGAATAAAACAGTGATTTTATCACCAAGAAAGCAGCAGGGAGTGGCAAAAATGTCACAGAGGGGGCTAGGAGAAGACAACAAACAAGCTGGTACTTTTATTTATGTAAGATTTTCACAGTACAGATTCTCTTTAACCCTCTGGGCGATACAATTGCATCGCCCAGGAGGGGGCGCAGCACTTTTTTTTAAATTTTTTCTTTTTTAAATCAAGTAGCGAGCCCTGGGCTCGCTACATGATAGCCGCAGCACAGCGGCATCCCCCCACCCACTCTGATCGCCTTAGGCGATCAGAGTAAGCAGGAAATCCCGTTCTGAACGGGATTTCCTGCTGGGCTTCCCCGGTCGCCATGGCGACGGGGCGGGTTGACATCACCGACGTCATGACGTCACAGGGAGTCACGATCCACCCCTCAGCGCTGCCTGGCACTGATTGGCCAGGGTGCGCAAGGGGTCTGGGGGGGGGGGGGGGCTGCGCGGCACTGCGGGTAGCGGCGGATCGGCGGCGGCGATCGGAAGTTACACGCAGCTAGCAATCCCCTGTGATCCCACCGTTTATAAATTACCCAGCCTGGATCCAGCGATCGTGCAGCCTCCCTGCACAGCTCCGGTCTCGCTATGGGGAGGATCGGGTTTGTACATGACGTCGGCAACGTCATGTGTGATCCTCCCCATAGTGAAAACCGGAGCTGTCCGGGGAGGCTGCGACGATCGCTGGGGCCAGGCTGGGTAATGTATAAACTGGCTGGATTGGGGGATCGGGGGGTGCCGGACACTTGTACTAGCTAAAAACAATACAAATACTGCACTGATATATATAAAACAGGGATGTATAAAACTGGTGGTGCGCTGCCTCAAATAATATCAATATCCACTGTTCATACAAGCTGTGCTCAATTGCTCCTATGGGATCAGTCCTCATACATAAACAGTATTTTGACCATCAGTCCATTCAACAGTAGTGCTTCAGCAGGTTGCCATCATAAAATGTCACTTCAGTGAGATACCACCACCACACCCCAAGCAGTGGGCACTCACCGAATATATATGACCCTCTGTTAGATGGGTCACCAGCGCCTATGGGGTCATCTGGCCGCCCCCTGCCACACAGAGCACTTCCTGTTCGCTGTTAACACCTCCTCATAGGATCATTGCACCTCAAAAGACATAATCGGAACCACCATAGCGTAAAACTGTAAAAACTTTTAATAATAAAAGAAATTTGCACTCACAAGCATATTCGTGGTTTTGTGGCACAGTGTTTTAATGGGCTCTACCCCAGTCGTTGGCCGCTGGGTGGGCTAGTGTGCGCTGGTATGGTCGCCGTCTCCCTTGCCTGCCTCTCTGTCCCCACGACGCCTGTCATCTGCCGTGTATGCTTGACTAGTTTTGTCGCTTTGCGACTCATCAGAATCTTGCATGGCCATAGATTCTATTGCTAGTTATACCCCATAACGATATTTCCCCTCCCTCCTCCACTCCCTCCCTAACCCGGAAGTTGTGCTTCTTGCCACCAGTGCTTAGCCAATCAGACCGGCAATGGTACCTGGAAGTTGTACCTTTCAGCCAATGGAGTGCGGCGATATCTGCTACACTACATTTCTCAGACCCCCCCATACAGAGCGGCGCTGGCGCGCATGCGCTCTTTCACTCGCGCCAAGTACTAGCCAATGCAGAGCGGCATTTTATCGCAGTGCAGTTCACAGAAAGAGCTGCGTGGGCGCGCATGCGCTCAATCACCCATACGCTTCAGTGCTCCTGATGCGCCGTAACCTAATCCCTCCCTCCTTTTCAACGCAATCTACCGGTGTCACTATTTGTTACTATAGCAACCTCCCAGCATCTTATCTAAAAAATACATTAAAGATAATTAACCTATCCGCATTTCTCTTGCCCTTTCCAGGGCCAACCTGGAGTATAGTCCTTACATTGACAAAACATCATTATTACATACATTGATTTTAAAGAGACATATATTGATTTTAAAGAGACATGCCTATCAATTACATCTTTAAGGAAATCGCTAAGCTGTCCCCATTAGAAGCCAGTGTTAAAATTAATATCTAGATAGTACATTCCATATTCTCTTATGTCAGGACCTTTGTCATATGCACCAAAAAAAGTGAATTCGTCCTTTGCCCTACCCCCCCCTATAATCTTTATAAACAAGTGTATTAAGTTGTGCCACTATTAACTTGTTACCAAACAATAATTGTAATAGCCATATAAAAATAAAAAGGTAAAAAGTAATTGAACATTAGGTCCCCTAGTGCCAACTATCAGGGTGCCCACACGGGCACCAGGCCATATATATAACATATCTGTCATTACATGTGATGAAATTTCTTATTTTCATTCTTTTGTTGTTCGAATGTCCGATGACATGTTCTACTCTCCTGGGTTGGGCCTCTCTACATCCCTTACAGTCCCTACATGGGAAGAACCCCGGTTTTTGCCAACCTGCAAACTTTGGTTGCCCCCTCCATGGTTCCACGCAACTTGGAGCCAGATAATTTCTAAGATTGGGTGCTTTTCTATAAATAAATTTGGGCCTGGATGGCGGTATTTTTCCCAGTTCCGCATCTGATAACAATATATCCCAGTGTTTATTTATAATTCCCTCCACCTGTTTATATTGAGCATTAAATTCAGTGATAAAAGCATAATTGTGTCTCCCCCCCCCCCCCCCCAACCCGATTGACCAACTCAGTCCTATCCTGTTGTCTCATATTTTGTATCTCATCATCCAGAAATTGTTCCTCGTATCCTTTTTCCATGAACCTATTTTTCAAAATAAGTGATTGGGCCTCATAGTCTGCTAGATTTATGCAGTTCCTCCTCATTCTTATGAACTGTCCTCTAGGTACATTCTTAATCCACTTGGGGTGATGCCCACTTTTAGTGGAAATATATCAGTTTCTATCAGTAGCCTTAAAATATGATTTTACTGTGATTTGACCTCCCACAACCATTATGTTTAAATCTAAAAAGTTTATAGCTTCTGTGCTACATTCATATGTCAACTTGATATTCAAATTATTATTAAGTGCCTGAAAAAACACTTAATTCACTCCTGGTCCCCTCCCACATAATAAACAGGTCATCTATGTACCTTATCCAGGTGAGGACCCCCCTTGAAATACTAAGTGCCAATATTTCCTCCTCCCACTTCCCCATGTACAAATTAGCGAGGCTGGGTGCAAATCCAGCCCCCATTGCACATCGCCTGTGTTGTCTATAAAAGTTCCCCTTGTGCCAAAAGTAGTTTCCTGTATTGTGTGTTTAGTATCTTTTAAGATACATGGAAGTGAATTAACCAACGGCTGAAGAAAGGTGGACTAGATATTGCCCCAATCTGTGGGTGACTGACCCTATTCTGCTAAGGATTGGCGTTCCCGGGGGTTTTATGGGGTCTTTATGAATTTTAGGAACTTGATATATTACTGGAATTCTGGGCGCATTGGGTATCAAGTATCTGAACTCGGCATCCCCCAAGTATCCTGCCTCTAGTCCTCTCCGTAACATAGTTCTCAATTGATTCATGTATTCATGTGTGGGATCTCCTCTGAGACTTTCATAAGTGTCGACATCCTATATCAACCTATCCAACTCTTCCCCATATTGGGCTTTAGTAAGGATCACCCCCCCCCCCCCCCCCTTATCGGCCAATCGGACCACCAGTCCCTTATTTTGGCTATATTTTTCACCCCTGGAAATTGCTTATCTGGTAATTCTTCAATTTCATTATTAACACATTTTTTAAAAGCCCCTATGGCATGAAACCCAGTTTCTTGGGGATTAAATCTGAAATTATTCTTAAGGGTGGTATGTTTATATTGTTTTGGCACACCCCCTGGTGTATTGGCTAAACCTTCATCAAATTTGCACCACAACAGGGATTGAATAAATTCACTACATTTATTGATATTGAGAGGTTTACCCGTAAGTTGAACCTTAAAAAATACTACTTGAAAAAGGAAGGGCCAAACAATAGAGCCAATACACTAGGGAGCGTGCCAACACAATATAAACATACCACCCTTAAGAATAATTGCACATTTAATCCCCAAGAAACTGGGTTTCATGCCATAGGGGCTTTTAAAAAATTGGTTAATAATGAAATTGGAGAATTACCAGATAAGCAATATCCAGAGGTGAAAAATATAGCCAGAGACTTACTGGAAAATAAGGGACTGGTGGTCCGACCAGCCGATAAAGGGGGGTGGGTGGTGATCCTTACTAAAGCCCAATATGGGGATGAGTTGGATAGGTTAGTACAGGATTTACCAAACACACAAAGGGAAATACTCACTTCCCAAACAGTTCTCTGCTGCTTATATAAAGCCTGCAGGCTGCTTGTAAGCCAATAAGAAGTGCACACACACGTTACACCTAGTCTGCAGTAATCAATTAAGCAGAGGCTGAGCAAATTCAGCCAGTCGTTGGAGAGGGTTTCAGTTGCATATAGACAATGGCTATATGGCCAGCAGGGGGCACCAGCGTGCAGGATATTCCCTCTCATCTGCCCCCCTCCTAACTAAACTGCATGGGAATCTACAATAAAATTAAAAACAATGGTGCACAAGCCAGCCTGGGGCCCTGGGAACTCTCACTGCCCGGGGCCCCAGAACCAGCATGCAACACCATATGTGAGCGCAGCCAAGCCCTGGAGCTGCCACCCCCAGGAGCCTGTCCCCAACTGCTCTGAGACTTACCAAACATACAAAGGGAAATACTCACTACTATGGTGTTGCATGCTGGTTCTGGGGCTCCGGGCAGTGAGAGTTCCCGGGGCCCCAGGCTGGCTTGTGCACCATTCTTTTTAATTGTATTGTAGATTCCCATGCAGTTTAGTTAGGAGCGGGGGCAGATGAGAGGGAATATCCTGCACGCTGGTGCCCCCTGCTGGCCATATGGCCATTGTCTATATGCAACTGAAACCCTCTCCAATGACTGGCTGAATTTGCTCAGCCTCTGCTTAATTGATTACTGCAGACTAGGTGTAACGTGTGTGTGCACTTCTTATTGTCCTACAAGCAGCCTGCAGGCTTTATATAAGCAGCAGAGAACTGTTTGGGAAGTGAGTATTTCCCTTTGTGTGTTTGGTAAGTCTCAGAGCAGTTGGGGACAGGCTCCTGGGGGTGGCAGCTCCAGGGCTTGGCTTGACTCACATATGGTGTTGCATGCTGGTTCTGGGGCCCCGGGCAGTGAGAGTTCCCAGGGCCCCAGGCTGGCTTGTGCACCATTGTTTTTAATTAGGTTGGTACAGGATGTCGACACTGATGAAAAACTCAGAGGGGATCCCACACATGTATACATGAATCGATTGAGAACTATGTTACGGAGAGGACTAGAGGCAGGATACTTGGGGGAAGCCGAGTTAAGATACTTGATACCCAATGTGCCCAGAATTCCAGTAATATACCAAGTTCCTAAAATTCATAAAGACCCCATAAAACCCCCGGGAAGGCCAATCCTTAGCGGAATAGTGTCAGTCACCCACAGACTGGGGCAATATCTAGACACCTTTCTCCAGCCGTTGGTTAATTAACTTCCATGCATATTAAAAGATACTAAACACACAATACAGGAAATTGAGGGGATTGGGGTGAGCGATGGGACACTGCTAATTACGGCTGATGTCTCATCGTTTTACACTAGTATCCCACAGGATAAGGGGATAGAGACAGTTAGATATTACATGATTAAACAAGGGGGATTACACATAGAGCAGATTGATTTTCTTATGGAAATTTTGA
Source organism: Hyperolius riggenbachi (assembly GCF_040937935.1). NCBI lineage: Eukaryota > Metazoa > Chordata > Amphibia > Anura > Hyperoliidae > Hyperolius > Hyperolius riggenbachi. The sequence continues at coordinate 163,437,155 of NC_090650.1, forward strand.
AGTTTGCAATGCACAAAAACTACTTTTGGCACAAGGGGAACTTTTATAGACAACACAGGCGATGTGCAATGGGGGCTGGATTTGCACCCAGCCTCGCTAATTTGTACATGGGGAAGTGGGAGGAGGAAATATTGGCACTTAGTATTTCAAGGGGGCTCCTCACCTGGAGAAGGTAACTGATGACCTGTTTATTATTTGAGAGGGGACCAGGGGTGAATTAAAAGAGTTTTTTGAGGCACTTGATAATAATTTGAATATCAAGTTGACATATGAATGTAGCACAGAAGTTATACAGTTTTAGATTTAAACATAATAGTTGTGGGAGGTCAAATCACAGTAAAATCATATTTTAAGGCTACTGATAGATACAGGTATATTTCCACTAAAAGTGGGCATCACCCCAAGTGGATTAAGAATGTACCTAGAGGGCAGTTCATGAGAATGAGGAAGAACTGCACAAATCTAGCAGACTACGAGGCCCAATCACTTATTTTGAAAAATAGGTTCATGGAAAAAGGATACGAGGAACAATTTCTGGATGATGAGATACAAAAAGTGAGACAACGGGGTAGGACTGAGTTGGTCAATCGGGTTAGGGGTGGGGAAGATGGGGGGTACACACAATTATGCTTTGATCCCTGAATTTAATGCTCAATATAAACAGGTGGAGGGAATTGTAAATAAACACTGGGAAATATTGTTATCAGATGCGGAACTGGGAAAATACTGCCATCCAGGCCGAAATTTATTTATAGAAAAGCACCTAACCTTAGAAATGATCTGGCTCCAAGTTGCGTGGAACCATGGAGGGGCAACCGAAGTTTGAAGGTTGGCAAAAACCGGGGTTCTTCCCATGTAGGGACTGTAAGGGATGTAGAGAGGCCCAACCCAGGAGAGTAGAACATGTCATCGGACATTCGAACAACAAAAGAATGAAAATAAGAGATTTCATCACATGTAATGACAGATATCTTATATATCTGGCCTGGTCCCCTGTGTGGGCTCCAATACATAGGAAGGACCACCAGACCCCTAAAAGCGAGAATAGGGGAACATCTCTGGAACATCAGAAAAGGTGTGATGAGCCATACTCTGTCAGCCCACTTCAAGGCAGCACACAACAGAGACACATCACTGTTGTCTTTTTCTGGGGTTGAAAAGGCCATGAGACCCTGGAGAGGGGAGGGGGGGATATGGTTAGGGAAATATCCCAAATAGAAACAAAGTGGATTTATCTACTTAACACATTGAAACCTAAGGGACTTAATGCAGACACAGAACTGGTATGTTTTCTGAGCAATGATTAACGTGTAAATGCACCCTGATAGTCGGCACTAGGGGACCTAATGTTCAGTTACTTTTTACCTTTTTATTTTAACCACTTCAGGATCACAGGTTTTTTCACCTTCAGGACCAGAGCAACTTCATTCGCCAATAACTTTATTGCTACTTATCACACTGACATGATCTATATATTATTTTTTGCAGGACAAACTAGGCTTTTTCTGGGCAGTACTTTTTGCTAACCATTATTTTATTTATGTGTATTTTGCAAGGGCGAAGTAGAAAATGAATAAAAATGAAAAAAAAAATCACTATTCTCAGTTTTCAGCCATTGTAGTTTAAAAATAAAATGTGCTATTGATGATGAAACAGACACATTTTATTTGCAAATTTGTCCCGGTTATTACAACGTTTAGATTGTGTCCCTAGTACAATGTATGGCAATAATATTTTATTTGGAAATAAAGGTGTCTTTTTTTCCGTTTAGTGTTTTTTGAATTATAATAATTATTACAAGACTTTAATTACAAAATCCACAGTAATGACATACATATTAACAAATTCCCTAAGGTAACCATTTATATATATATTTTTTAATGGTGTATTTTTTTTTTATTTTTTTTTTTTACAAGTGTTTTATTGTGGTAACTATGGGGTGCGGAGGAAGAGGTTAAAAATATTGAAAAAAACCCTATTTAATTCTCCTATAGGTTAGTGTATTAGACGGTTTTTGGATGTATTTTTACTTTTTGGAGTTCTGTGTTCAGTAAATCTAACACGGAACAAAATGTTTACATTTTGTTTCTGGGGGGATTTTTGTTACACGGCACTGCAGAAAGCTGTGAGTCATCACAGCCACAGTGATCGGGTATCCCGATCATGGAGGGACAGGATTGTGACGGTTTCGGACGGGAGACATGCGGCGATTGTGTGCGGCGACGGTAAACAAACATACTGCAGACGTTTATCTATGGCAGGGGCATAGATAAGCATCTGCAGAATCCAGAAGTGGTTAATACGGTTATTAAAAGTATTGTTTGCGAGGGCGCATGCGCGGCGCTTCCGGAATGGCCGCTTGATCCAGGAGCTCCAGCCCGCCTCACTGTCCGCTAAGCCGCATCAAGCCTCCCAAAGCCTCCCGAGCGCGGCACCTACCGGATCTAAAAGCGGAGATTCTCCTCCAACAGATGCCCCCGAAACCGCAACCTAAATCAGCGGCACAGAAGGGCACGATGGATCGGTTTGTCCGCCCCCCAGGTAACCAAGATGGCGCCGGACAGGCAGAGCACGCTGATCCTCCGGGCAAACAGGCTCAGGCAAGCTCCGACACAGCCCCAGTCACAAACGCAGCTCTAGAAGCTGCTCTGGACAGACATTGGCAAACTCTGCATGAATCCTTACAGCAGCTCGTGCTCTCAGCAGTAAAAGAGCTAAAAGCTGACATTACAGGTCTGGGGAACAGAGTTAACACATTAGAGGATAAATATGACGCTATGGCACAGAAACAAGCAGATCTTGAAGAAGAGCAACAGCTCTCCCAATCTGACTGTAAATCCCTACGCACTGCTCACGAGGACCTGGAAAACAGGGAGAGGAGACAAAATCTCAGAATAAAGGTGGATCTCTAAATCTGTGACCCCGGACCAAATTAAGGCCCATCTCACTGATTTTTTCAAAACAATCGCTCCAGACATACCAGATGAACTTTGGCGAATGGATAGGGCTTATAGGTCTCTAAGTGAAAAACAAGCTGCCTCTAGGGGGCCAAAGGACATTATCATTAGACTGCATTATTACGAAGCTAAAGAAGCCATCTTAGGTGCACTACGCAAAACACCCTCAATCTCTTATAAAGGAGATGACATACAAGTCTTCAACGATCTTTCGCTTATAACGCTGGCTAAATGTAGGGCCCTTAAACCCATCACACAGCTCCTAAGGGACTCTAACATCCCCTACAAATGGGGTTTCCCCTTCCGTCTTATCGTCACAAGAAACGGAATGACTTTCTCACTTACGGATCCAGATGATGCCCCTCTCTTTCTCAAACAGATGGGCCTAAGACCCCCACCACCGAATTCCTCCCAATATCTCCGCTCTCCTACGGTGCTCTCCCCTCCTAGGAAGGTTCGCCACATATCAGAGTGGACCAAGGCCCCAATCCGCAGCCTCACTTATACCCAGGACTCGGAATCCATGGAAGCTCTCCCAAGCTAATCTCCTGAAGTTATCCTTTTTCTTATGTTTAATCAGGACACAAACCGTATCCATATTCTACAATCTATAGCACAAAATTCTCTGCTCTATGAGAAAATTCACTTAACCACTAGTTTGCTTGCGGGGTATACTCATTGATGTATAAATGGTTTATTACTATACTTGTAATATTTCTATTATATCCGGCTCTTAGCTGTCTTACGTAATACGGGCTGTAGAATTCTGGACAACGGTCCTGGTGCTCCAGCATCCGCCCTCAGAGGTTTACACCCGGGTCTACCTGTCTCCTCCGGGTCCCAGGTATCCCCGGGGTCTCCTCATCCAGACAACCACTTTGGGTTGTCCGTATCTGCGGCCACAGGTTGCGCAGTGGCTATCTATGGTTTTGGATGGTAATGTTTATGTTTTTGTTAACCATTTTCTTCCCTTTTAGGTTTCATGGTTCTTTCCCCTTTGAGTCACGGTGTTCAGCTTTAGTTTTATCAAACCCCAGTTCCTATATGTTGGACAATGGTTAAGCTTATCACTCTAAATACAAAGGGTCTCAACTCCCCCCAAAAAAGGTTCTCCCTGTTAAGAGATCTTAAAAGATTGGATGTCGACATTGCCATGTTACAGGAGACCCACTTCCGCTCGTCTGATACAATTAGATTAGGAGACAAATTATACTCAGAGATTTATCTAGCCTCAAGCACTACCAAATGAGCGGGAGTGGCTATCCTGTGCAAAAAAAACCTTCCCCTACAGGTAACAAAGACAATATGTGATCCTAAAGGCAGCCATACACTGGTCGATGTGCCATCAGATCGACCAGCTGACAGATCCCTATCTGATCGAATCTGATCAGATAGGGATCGTATGGCTGCCTTTACTGCAAACAGTTTGTGAATCGATTTCAGCCTGAAACCGATCACAATCTGTTCAGCTGCTCCTGCCGCCTGTCCTCCCCCCGCGCATACATTACCTGACGCTGGCTCCCGTGCATCTTCTCCACGCTGCACCGCTCTGTTCTTGCTCCATCTCGGCGCTTCCTGTGTCACTCCGTGACCAGGAAGTTCAAATAGAGCGCCCTCTATTTGAACTTCCTGGGTCACTGCAGTGACCCAGGAAGCGCCGGGATGGAGCGGGTGCAGCGCTGAGAAGATGCGGAGAAGACGCCCGGGAGCCCGCATCAGGTAATGTATTTTTCATCGGATCGGCCGCCGCTAGCGACGCGCACTTTACCCGCGGGCGATCGAGGGTAATTTCCCGCACGGCGCGATCGACGGACCGATCCGATTTCGGGAGGAAATCGGATCGTCGGCGGCGTTTACCGCGAACGATTGGCAGCAGATTCGATCCCAGGATCGAATCTGCTGTCGAAACGGCCGGGAATCGGGCCAGTGTATGGCCACCTTAAAGGTCATTATATTATCCTAAGGGGATCTCTGGCGGGAAAACCCATCACCTTGGCAAATGTGTATACACCCAATACGCAACAGGTCTCTTTCTTATCTTCCTTCCTCATTAAACTACATAAAGCATTAACTGGTACCCTCCTTATAGGAGGTGACTTTAACCTAGCCTTCTCCTCTACTATGGATAGGAGTGTTTCCCACAGAGCTACCATAAATCCCACGCATGACCGTAACTCTCGTAATTTCAGGGCGTTAATGAGAAAATATAGATTAATAGATCTCTGGAGGGTTTGTAATCCTACGCAAAAAGAATATACTTTTTTCTCCCCACCACACGCATCGCACTCACGTCTGGACTACTTCTTCTCGAATTCTACTCTACTTCCTTCCCTTCTACAATCAGAGATCATACCAACGGCTTGGTCGGACCATCAGAGTGTCACCCTGAATTTAGATTGGACGCACACACCACATAAGCCCATGAACTGGAGACTAAATGAAACACTATTAAAAGATAAAAACCTAATACCTGAGATTACTGAGGAATTGCGGTCATTCTTTCTGCAAAATAAGGACTCGGTCTCAACATATGGTATCTTGTGGGAAGCGCACAAAGCTTTTATTAGGGGACATTTCATAGCTGAGAGTTCTAGGCGTAAAAAGTCCTCATCCCAAAAACTACTATCCCTCCAAGCAGCTCTATCCCAAGCTCAAACAAAATACAAAACTAACCCCATACAAGATCATTTCCAAGCTATGCAACAGATTAAACTAGACATACGCTCTCTTCAGACCACTCATCTTGAGAAAAGCCTTAGATGGACCAGGCAGCTTTTCTTTGAAAGGGGCAACAAACCCCATACCATCCTAGCCCGGAAACTGAACCCTAAAAGCTCGCAACAAATAATATACTCAATGAAAGATATAGCTGGTACCACACACTATGATCCCCAAAGCATTTCCCAAATCTTTTCCACTTATGAACAACTGTACAACCTCCCTGACCAGTCCAAAAACTCTACATATTCTATTAAAGTGGACACCTTCCTTTCATCCCTAAACCTACCGAAACTCACAGAAACTCACTGCACGTCACTTAATTCTCCTATTACCATTACAGAACTTGCAGGAGTCCTTAAACAACTTCCATCCTCTAAATCCCCCGGACCAGATGGGCTCCCTTACTCTTATTATAAAACATTTAAAGACATCCTGCTACCCCATCTCTGCACCTTAGCTAATAATATTATGCAAGGGGAAACTCCCCCCTCTTCTATGCTAAACTCCCTTTTAACAGTAATTCCTAAAGAAGGTAAAGATCCCCAACTCCCCCAAAGCTACAGACCCATCTCCCTCTTAAACTCAGACCTTAAAATTATTACAAAAACTCTATCTAACCCCTTAAACCCCATCTTACCACAATTAATCAACAACGATCAAGTGGGGTTCATCTTAGGGAGACAGGCTGGTGACAACACCAGGAGAGCAATTGATCTCATTTCCATTATGAATGGGAGTCGGAAGCCTTCTCTGCTCCTAAGCTTGGACGCAGAGAAGGCCTTCGATAGACTATCCTGGCCATTCTTATTCCATGTTCTCAAACACCAAGGCTTTGAAGGCCCATTCATCACAATGCTCCGATTCCTATATTCTGCCCCCTCCTCAACAGTAAAGTTACCCTCTAATTCCCCACAACCATTCAAAATACAAAACGGTACTAGGCAAGGGTGCCCTCTATCCCCCCTCCTATTTGCCATTAGCATAGAACCCTTAGCATCAGCCATCAGGCTTAATCCTGACATTAAAGGAATACCCCAAGGAAAATCCGAATACAAAATATCGCTTTTCGCGGACGACATATTACTATCCATCATGAACCCCTTGATCTCACTTCCTGCTCTTCACAATACAATAAATGAGTATGAACTCCTTTCTGGTTTTAAACTTAATAAGGACAAAACTGAAGCCCTTCCAATAAATTTCCCTCCCCACCTACTAAAATCATTAAAGCTAGCTTTTCCCTACAGATGGAAGTCCCAAACCTTAAAATACCTAGGAATTAACCTCACCCCAACTTACTCCACAATTTATAAACATAATTTCCCATCACTCATCCAGAAAATCCTTCAGGACCTCCACAAATGGACCGCATACAAAATATCTTGGATTGGAAGAATATACTCATTGAAAATGAACATACTACCCCGCTTACTCTATCTTTTTGAAACCCTTCCAGTACAAGTCCCCTCATCTCAGCTGTCTAGGTTACAGTCTGAATTTTCAAAATTTGTCTGGAATCACAAAAAACCCAGAGTATCTAAAACTGTCCTCACTTCTCTGAGAGAACAAGGAGGCCTGGGACTCCCAAATTTAAAAGCTTACTATCAGGCTTCTCACCTCAGACAGCTGACAGAGTGGTCCACCTTTAGGGTTTTTTCTAAATGGGGCCTAATTGAAGCCACTAGTGTCCTCCCATTATCCTTGGCCTCATTTATATGGTCAGATACCCCCCCCCCCCCCCCAAAATCCCTCAGGCCAACCTTCTCCCTACTATCTCATTCACTATCCGAATATGGAGATCAGTTATGCCCTTAGCCAACCTGAGATCTTCGCCCTCCCCACTGTTCCCTATATTGGGTAACCCTTCCTTTCCTCCGGGACTCTCAAAACCCTTTATGTCTAGATGGTTTAACCATGGATATTTCAACTTGAATAATTGGTCTGATTTTGCGAACGGGAACTTAATCTCTCGGCTTAAGATAGGAGAAAAAATCCCCCTTACCCCTCAAATCAGTATGGAACTTAATCAAATAACGCATTTCCTTCAACAATATACAAAAAAAAAAACTTCACTCTCTTCCTCTACACCTTTTGAGAGACTATGCCTTCATGCAGGACACCAGAGAGGTCTTATCTCTCAGATATATGTCCTTCTCCAGACTAAATCTGGAAATCTCTCTCCCTCACACTCATACATGGAAAAATGGGAAAAGGCTCTTTCTATAAACATTGGCTTGGAGGAATGGACTGATATATGGGAGAATGCACGTCATACTTCCATGTGCACCCAAATAAAAGAAAATATCTACAAGATTCTATACCACTGGTACCTAACCCCAGAAGTACTCTCTCGAATATACCCCAATACTCCGGATAACTGTTGGAGAGGATGTGGTTATAAAGGTTCACTAGAACATATTCTATGGTCCTGCCCCTCGATAACACCCCTATGGAAAGAAGTACAGAATCTGATTATACAAGTCACAAGCGTCTCAGTTCCTTTGGGCCCACTGCTTATGCTACTAGGTAAACCTATACCGAAAGTACCCAAACCCACTATGCGTTTAATTTCTCATATTTTAACTGCCACCAGGCTCTCTATTACATCTGCATGGAAAAAAATAGCCCCACCTACCATCCCTGAAATTAAACTTAAAATAAACTGGACTAAATCCATGGAACAACTAACTGCCTCCCTAAGGGACACAGAAACTAATTTTCATAGGATATGGGACCCCTGGGTGCATTTCTCCCCTGACAATTTGCCCCCCTGAATCACAAATCTCATTTAACAAAAAAGAACAAGCATTGGAACGGGACCTAATTAAACCTTTAATGAGGTATAATGGTCTTAACTGTCTTCTGTTTTTTACAAGAAATAAATGAATGTTTGAGACCCTTTCACACCTTCTGCTCACTAACTGACATAAATAGAAGCAAACTATCTGAACACCGTGACTCACTATCGATCTCCCCTCTTTAGGAACATTTGGTTTCTTATGCTCCCTTCTCACTGTTATACCCACCTGTGTTAATCCAGACTCAATGTACGATTAGAACTTTAATCTCCTCCTCTTTCGAAGGACTCACCCGAAGCTCAGCCCCCACTCCAACAGTCTAAAGAAGCTGGCTACAATCTTTTAAGACTCTTTATTTACTCCTAGGTGTGGTCCTCATGTGCCACTAAGTTGGACTCCTAAAAGTTATTTTCAATATTTGATTATGTTAAAAAGGAGGAAAAACAAACCATACAAAATGGAAGTGCATATATCTGTTTATTTGTTCACTTTTATATTGCAATGTAACTCCTATGTTGAACGATGCAATAAAAAAACAGTGTTACAAAAAAAAAGTATTGTTTGCTCACAAGTTAATAGTGGCACAACTTAATACACTTGTTTATAAAGATTATAGGGGGGGTAGGGCAAAGGACCTGCCATAAGAGAATATGGAATGTACTATCTAGATATTAATTTTAACACTGGCTGCTAATGGGGACAGCTTAGCGTCTTCCTTAAAGGGATACTGTAGGGGGGTCGGGGGAAAATGAGCTTAACTTACCCGGGGCTTCTAATGGTCCCCCGCAGACATCCTGTGTTGGCGCAGCCACTCCCCGATGCTCCGGCCCCGCCTCCGGTTCACTTCTGGAATTTCTGACTTTAAAGTCAGAAAACCACTGCGCCTGTGTTGCCGTGTCCTCGCTCCCGCCGATGTCACCAGGAGTGTATAGCAGAAGCCCAGTATGGTCTGTGTCTGCGCAGTATGCTCCTGGTGCCATCAGTGGGATCGAGGACATGGCAACGCAGGCGGAGTGGTTTTCTGACTTTAAAGTCAGAAATTCCAGAAGTGAACCGGAGGCGGGGCCGGAGCATCGGGGAGTGGCTGCGCCAACACAGGATGTCTGCGGGGGACCATTAGAAGCCCCGGGTAAGTTCAGCTCATTTTCCCCCGACCCCCTACAGTATCCCTTTAAAGATGTAATTGATAGGCATGTCTATTTAAAATCAATATATGTCTCTTTAAAATCAATGTATGTAATAATGATGTTTTGTCAATGTAAGGACTATACCCCAGGTTGGCCCTGGAAAGGGCAAGAGAAATGCGGATAGGTTAATTAACTTTAATGTATTTTTTAGATAAGATGCTGGGAGGTTGCTATAGTAACAAATAGTGACACTGGTAGATTGTGTTGAAAAGGAGGGAGGTATTAGGTTACAGCGCTTCAGGAGCACTGAAATGAATAAGTGATTGAGCGCATGCGCGCCTGCGCAGCTCTTTCTGTGAACTGTAGTGCGATAAAATGCCGTTCCTCATTGGCTAGTACTCGGGGCGAGTGAAAGAGCGCATGCACACCAGCGCCGCTCTGTACGGGGGGTCTGGGAAATGTAGTGTAACAGATATTGCCGCACTCCATTGGCTGAAAGGTAGAACTTCCAGGAACCATTGCCGGTCTGATTGGCTGGGCACTGGTGGCAAGAAGCACAACCTCCGGGTTAGGGAGGGAGGGGAGGAGGGAGGGGAAATATCGTTATGGGGTATAACTAGCAATAGAATCTATGGCCGTGCAAGCTTATGATGAGTCGCAAAGTGACAAAACTAGTCAAGCATACACGGCAGATGACAGGCGTCATGGGGACAGAGGCACGCAAGGGAGACGGTGACCATACCAGCGCACACTAGCCCACCCAGCGGCCAACGATTGGGGTCGAGCTCATAAAAGTTGTGCCACAAAACCACGAATATTCTTGTGAGTGCAAATTTCTTTTATTATTAAAAGTTTTTTACGGTTTTACGCTACGGTGCTTCCGATTATGTCTTTTGAGGTGTAATGATCCTATGAGGAGGTGTTAACAGCGAACAGGAAGTGCTTGGTGTGGCAGGGGGCGGGCAGATTACCCCTTAGGCGCTGGTGACCCATCTAACAGAGGGTCATATACAGTGGAGGAAATAATTATTTGACCCCTCACTGATTTTGTAAGTTTGTCCAATGCCAAAGAAATGAAAAGTCTCAGAACAGTATCATTTCAATGGTAGGTTTATTTTAACAGTGGCAGATAGCACATCAAAAGGAAAATCAAAAAAATAACCTTAAATAAAAGATAGCAACTGATTTGCATTTCATTGAGTGAAATAAGTTTTTGAACCCCTACCAACCATTAAGAGTTCTGGCTCCCACAGAGTGGTTAGACACTTCTACTCAATTAGTCACCCTCATTAAGGACACCTGTCTTAACTAGTAACCTGTATAAAAGACACCTGTCCACAGAATCAATCAATCAAGCAGACTCCAAACTCTCCAACATAGGAAAAACCAAAGAGCTGTCCAAGGATGTCAGAGACAAAATTGTAGACCTGCACAAGGCTGGAATGGGCTACAAAACCATTAGCAAGAAGCTGGGAGACAAGGTGACAACTGTTGGTGCGATTGTTCGAAAATGGAAGGAGCACAAAATGACCATCAATCGACCTCGCTCTGGGGCTCCACGCAAGATCTCACCTCGTGGGGTGTCAATGGTTCTGAGAAAGGTGAAAAAGCATCCTAGAACTACACGGGAGGAGTTAGTGAATGACCTCAAATTAGCAGGGACCACAGTCACCAAGAAAACCATTGGAAACACATTACACCGCAATGGATTAAAATCCTGCAGGGCTCGCAAGGTCCCCCTGCTCAAGAAGGCACATGTGCAGGCCCGTCTGAAGTTTGCCAATGAACACCTGAATGATTCTGTGAGTGACTGGGAGAAGGTGCTGTGGTCTGATGAGACCAAAATAGAGCTCTTTGGCATTAACTCAACTCGCTGTGTTTGGAGGAAGAAAAATGCTGCCTATGACCCCCAAAACACCGTCCCCACCGTCAAGCATGGGGGTGGAAACATTTTGCTTTGGGGGTGTTTTTCTGCTAAGGGTACAGGACAACTTAATCGCATTAACGGGAAAATGGACGGAGCCATGTATCGTGAAATCCTGAACGACAACCTCCTTCCCTCTGCCAGGAAACTGAAATTGAGTCGTGGATGGGTGTTTCAGCACGACAATGACCCAAAACATACAGCAAAGGCAACAAAGGAGTGGCTCAAGAAGAAGCACATTAAGGTCATGGAGTGGCCTAGTCAGTCTCCGGACCTTAATCCAATAGAAAACCTATGGAGGGAGCTCAAGCTCAGAGTTGCACAGAGACAGCCTCGAAACCTTAGGGATTTAGAGATGATCTGTAAAGAGGAGTGGACCAACATTCCTCCTAAAATGTGTGCAAACTTGGTCATCAATTACAAGAAACGTTTGACCTCTGTGCTTGCAAACAAGGGTTTTTCCACTAAGTATTAAGTCTTTTATTGTTAGAGGGTTCAAAAACTTATTTCACTCAATGAAATGCAAATCAGTTGCTATCTTTTATTTAAGGTTATTTTTCGATTTTCCTTTTGATGTGCTATCTGCCACTGTTAAAATAAACCTACCATTGAAATGATACTCCAAAGTACAAGATAAGCGCTCGCTCCTTAAAACAACCACTGTAGATACAATGGTGTATTGTTATATTCACACAGATAAGAGTTCAAATGACACTAAAGTCCAAGCGCTGCAGTTCAGTAACTGGGTTGTACCAGTAAAGACAAGAAATATATGAAACAGTCACTGCGCTCTTGACATCAAAATACAGGCATCCACCTCGCCCCCCTATATGAAACCACTCACCAGCAGTTGTGGTCTGCAGGCAGACCAATCAGCGCTTCCGGGGTGTATGGCCCCCCGTCGCCTCTCTGGCTCAGCTGCCTCTGACGTAGTCCGTGTGTGGTGCGGATCCGCGGTGGTCTCCTGGTCCGGGGTTGGTGTCAGCTTATGAGGAGATAAAACACACAGGAAGACCCGCTTCCAATAGTGTGATTCCGTTTATTTTAAAAAATTGTTCATATAAAATACATAAGTGGGGGCACTTAAGCGGTACACTAGGTGGTAGATGGAGTCACCTCCTGTGTGGCCACCAAGTGTTGGTGAACTCCTCTCCGTGCCGCTACCGTGCGCCCCGTAGGATTAAAAGTCTCGCTAGTACGCTGGGATCTAACACGCTGCTGCAGTCACTGTCTCCAGCGTCTATGCGTGCCTGCGTACTAGGTTGCGTAATACGTCACTCCGTTGGCTCCGCCCTACGCGTTTCGTTGCGTAGCAACTCATCAGGGGCTATCCTAACCCCGGACCAGGAGACCACCGCGGATCCGCACCACACACGGACTACGTCAGAGGCAGCTGAGCCAGAGAGGCGACGGGGGGCCATACACCCCGGAAGCGCTGATTGGTCTGCCTGCAGACCACAACTGCTGGTGAGTGGTTTCATATAGGGGGGCGAGGTGGATGCCTGTATTTTGATGTCAAGAGCGCAGTGACTGTTTCATATATTTATTGAAATGATACTGTTCTGAGACTTTTCATATCTTTGTCATTGGACAAACTTACAAAATCAGTGAGGGGTCAAATAATTATTTCCTCCACTGTATATATGCGACTGCCACTATTGTCAAGAAAGCGCAACAGAGGATGTACCATCTACGGCAGCTGAAAAAGTTTGGCCTACCTCAAAATTTAATGGTGCAGTTCTACACTGCAATTATTGAATCCACCATAACATCATCTATGACTGTATGGTTCAGCTCCTGCTCAGCATTAGAAAAGGGGAGGCTGCAGCGCATCATCCGAACAGCGGAAAGGATAATTGGCTGTGGCTTACCTTCCCTGCAGGATCTTTACGCTAGCAGGTGCAGAAAAAGAACAACCAAAATTGCCTCTGACCCCTCTCACCCAGCTCACTCCATCTTCCAGCCATGCCTTCAGGAGTAAGATTCCGGTCAATCGCTACCAAAACCTCCAGACACAGGAACAGCTTTTTTCCTCAAGCGGTAGCCATACTTAATGCTGAACCACGTTAGAGCTGCTAGGACTTGATAGTAATCAGCACAGAACTGTAAATGAACAATTCTCACATTGCTTGCTGCCACTATACTTATAATGGCCTTGACTTGTAATATACACACTGTCTGTCCTTGTATTGTTTTTGTTTGTGTTTGTTAAGCAACTGCCAAGACAAATTCCTTGTAGGTGCAAACTTACTTGGCGAAATAAAATGGATTCTGATTCTGATTATAAATCTGGTACATCATAGTGGATAGAACAGACTCACATTTATATCTGTAGAAGCACTTCCTTCTTTCTCCTCATGCTGAAGCCTTGCTAAAATACATCCTACTTATGTGTCCTCCCCTCCAGTCTGGTTCCCTCTCCTGCCCCTTCCTCCCGTGCTCTCTACCTTCCCGGATCAAATTACATGCCTTTTCACAGTGTGTACGAAAGAGGAAACAGGAGAATATCTGCAGCCTGTCTTATCCTGTCTGTCTGCCATAGCTCTTATTTCAGAAGCTGCCTGCCTGGATTAGATCACATGTACATAGTAGGTGGAGTTATGACATCAATCCCCCAGCATCCTTTGCAACTATAGTTTGGAAAGAAGAAACAAAAATCACCCTGGCCCATTTTCCCACTGTGGGCAGGGATTTCAAGACCATATGTTGAATACAGACCTCGGGGGTGAGAAAATCACACTTTATTATATGTGATTTTATATATATTGGCAACTTGTTAAGTTTAAAGAAAACTGTAATTTATAATGTCGGTACTCTTTAACCCAAATAAGTATGCACTTTACTTGTTTAAAACTAAGCTTCAGTCAGAAAGGCCCACAAACAAACAACAACTGAAAGCCGCTGCAGTAAAGGCCAAGCAGAGCATTAAAGAAATACTGTAGGGGGGCCAGGGGAAAATTAGTTGCACTTACCTGGGGCTTCTAATGGTCCCCTGCAGACATCCTGTGCCCGGGCAGCCACTCACCGATGCTCTGGCCCCGCCTCCGGGTCACTTCTGGAATTTCAGACCTTAAAGTCTGAAAACCACTGCACCTGCGTTGCCGTGTCCTCGCTCCCGCTGATGTCACCAGGAGCGTACTGTGCAGGCACAGACCATACTGGGCCTGCGCAGTATGCTCCTGGTGACTTCAGCGGGAGTGAGGACATGGCAACACAGGCGCAGTGGTTTTCAGACTTTAAGGTCTGAAACTCCAGAATTGAACTGGAGGCGGGGCCGGAGCATCGGTGAGTGGCTGCCCGGGCACAGGATGTCTGCAGGGGACCATTAGAAGCCCCGGGTAAGTTCAACTCATTTTCCCACAAACCCCCCACCAGTATTCCTTTAAAAGGGAAGAAACCCAGCAACTGGTGATGTCCACGAGTTCAAGACTTCAGGCCGTTATTACCATCAAAGGATTTTAAACCAAGTATTAGAAATGGCCATTTTATTTCCAGTTTTTTAATTTGTTGAATTACTTTTGAGCCCCTGAAATGAAGTGATTGGATTAAAAAATGCTTCTGTTGCCTCACATTTTTATGGAATCGTTTAGTTCACCCCACTGAATTAAAGATGAAGGTTTTTACTTCAACTGCATCTGAGTGGTTTCATTTAAAATTCCTTGTTGTAATGTACATAACCAAAATTAAAAAAAAAAAAGTTGTCCAAATATCTATGGACCTAACTGTGCATACGTACTTAATGTTCATATATACACACACATTTTAAACTTGCAAATAAAAAGTACATAGTTTAATATTGAAAAAGGAACTGTTAGGAGAAATATATATATATATATTTCACATTTAGTTGATTCATGAGCTTTTGGAATGGTTCCCACTAGAATGTTAATAAAAACTAGCATGTTTCCAAGGTTAGAGTTGGACTCACCAGATTGGGGACACTTTGGCACAGTTAAGCTTAACCACTTGAGGACCACAGTCTTTCTACCCCTTAAGGACCGGCCACTTTTTTTCCATTCAGACCACTGCAGCTTTCACGGTTTATTGCTCGCTCATACAACCTACCACCTAAATGAATTTTGGCTCCTTTTCTTGTCACTAATAAAGCTTTCTTTTGGTGCTATTTGATTGCTCCTGCGATTTTTACTTTTTATTATATTCATCAAAAAAGACATGAATTTTGGCAAAAAAATGATTTTTTTAACTTTCTGTGCTGACAATTTTCAAATAAAGTAAAATTTCTGTATACATGCAGCGCGAAAAATGTGGACAAACATGTTTTTGATAAAAAAAAAAACCATTCAGTGTATATTTATTGGTTTGGGTAAAAGTTATAGCGTTTACAAACTATGGTGCAAAAAGTGAATTTTGCCATTTTCAAGCATCTATGACTTTTCTGACCCCCTGTCATGTTTCATGAGGGGCTAGAATTCCAGGATAGTATAAATACCCCCCAAATGACCCCATTTTGGAAAGAAGACTTCCCAAAGTATTCACTGAGAGGCATAGTGAGTTCATAGAAGATATTATTTTTTGTCACAAGTAAGCGGAAAATGACACTTTGTGACAAAAAAAAGAAAAAAAAAAAGAATCCATTTCTTCTAACTTGCGACCAAAAAAAATGAAATCTGCCACGGACTCACCATGCCCCTCTCTGAATACCTTGAAGTGTCTACTTTCCAAAATGGGGTCATTTGTGGGGTGTGTTTACTGTCCTCGCATTTTGGGGGGTGCTAATTTGTAAGCACCCCTGTAAAGCCTAAAGGTGCTCATTGGACTTTGGGCCCCTTAGCGCAGTTAGGCTGCAAAAAAGTGCCACACATGTGGTATTGCCGTACTCAAGAGAAGTAGTAGAATGTGTTTTGGGGTGTATTTTTACACATACCCATGCTGGGTGGGAGAAATATC
This sequence comes from Hyperolius riggenbachi, assembly GCF_040937935.1. NCBI lineage: Eukaryota > Metazoa > Chordata > Amphibia > Anura > Hyperoliidae > Hyperolius > Hyperolius riggenbachi. The sequence goes on from NC_090650.1 coordinate 163,453,590, forward strand.
TCTGTAAATGACAATTTTTTCATTTTTTTTACACACAATTGTCCATTTACAGAGTTATTTCTCCCACCCAGCATGGGTATGTGTAAAAATACACCCCAAAACACATTGTACTACTTCTCCAGAGTACGGCGATACCACATGTGTGGCACTTTTTTGCACCCTAACTGCGCTAAAGGGCCCAAAGTCCAATGAGTACCTTTAGGATTTCACAAGTCATTTTGCGGAATTTGATTTCCAGACTACTCCTCACGGTTTAGGGCCCCTAAAATGCCAGGGCAGTATAGGAACCCCACAAATGACCCCATTTTAGAAAGAAGACACCCCAAGGTATTCCGTTAGGAGTATGGTGAGTTCATAGAAGATTTTATTTTTTGTCAAAAGTTAGCGGAAAATTGATTTTTATTGTTTTTTTCACAAAGTGTCATTTTCCACTAACTTGTGACAAAAAATAAAATCTTCTATGAACTCACCATACTACTAATGGAATACCTTGGGGTGTCTTCTTTCTAAAATGGGGTCATTTGTGGGGTTCCTATACTGCCCTGGCATTTTAGGGGCCCTAAACCGTGAGGAGTAGTCTGGAAATCAAATTCCGCAAAATGACCTGTGAAATCCTAAAGGTACTCATTGGACTTTGGGCCCTTTAGCGCAGTTAGGGTGCAAAAAAGTGCCACACATGTGGTATCGCCGTACTCGGGAGAAGTAGTACAATGTGTTTTGGGGTGTATTTTTACACATACCCATGCTGGGTGGGAGAAATAACTCTGTAAATGGACAATTGTGTGTAAAAAAATCAAAAGATTGTCATTTACAGAGGTATTTCTCCCACCCAGCATGGGTATGTGTAAAAATACACCCCAAAACACATTGTACTACTTCTCCCGAGTATGGCAATACCACATGTGTGGCACTTTTTTGCACCCTAACTGCGCTAAAGGGCCCAAAGTCCAATGAGTACCTTTAGGATTTCACAGGTCATTTTGCGGAATTTGATTTCCAGACTACTCCTCACGGTTTAGGGCCCCTAAAATGCCAGTTCAGTATAGGAACCCCACAAATGACCCCATTTTAGAAAGAAGACACCCCAAGGTATTCCGTTAGGAGTATGGTGAGTTCATAGAAGATTTTATTTTTTGTCAAAAGTTAGTGGAAAATGACACTTTGTGAAAAAAACAATAAAAATCAATTTTCCGCTAACTTTTGACAAAAAATAAAATCTTCTATGAACTCACCATACTCCTAACGGAATACCTTTGGGTGTCTTCTTTCTAGAATGGGGTCATTTGTGGGGTTACTATACTGCCCTGGCATTTTAGGGGCCCTAAACCGTGAGGAGTAGTCTTGAAACCAAATGTCGCAAAATGACCTGTGAAATCCTAAAGGTACTCATTGGACTTTGGGCCCCTTAGCGTACTTAGGGTGTAAAAAAAGTGCCACACATGTGGTACCGCCGTACTCAGGAGAAGTAGTATAATGTGTTTTGGGGTGTATTTTTACACATACCCATGCTAAGTGGGAGAAATATCTCTGTAAATGACAATTGTTTGATTTGTTTTACACACAATTGACCATTTACATAGAAATTTCTCCCACCCAGCATGGGTATGTGTAAAAATACACCCCAAAACACATTATACTACTTTTCCTGAGTACGGCGGTACCACGTGTGACACTTTTTTGCAGCCTAGGTGCGCTAAGGGGCCCAACGTCCTATTCACGGGTCATTTTGAGGCATTTGTTTTCTAGACTACTCCTCGCGGTTTAGGGCCCCTAAAATGCCAGGGCAGTATAGGAACCCCACAAGTGACCCCATTTTAGAAAGAAGACACCCCAAGGTATTCCGTTAGGTGTATGGCGAGTTCATAGAAGATTTTATTTTTTGTCACAAGTTAGTGAAAAATGACACTTTGTGAAAAAAAACCAATAAAAATCAATTTCCGCTAACTTTTGACAAAAAATAAAATCTTCTATGAACTCGTCATACACCTAACAGAATACCTTGGGGTGCCTTTTTTTCTAAAATGGTGTCACTTGTGGGGTTCCTATACCGCCCTGGCATTTTACGGGCCCAAAACCGTGAGTAGTCTGGAAACCAAATGTCTCAAAATGACTGTTCAGGGGTATAAGCATCTGCAAATTTTGATGACAGGTGGTCTATGAGGGGGCGAATTTTGTGGAACCGGTCATAAGCAGGGTGGCCTTTTAGATGACAGGTTGTATTGGGCCTGATCTGATGGATAGGAGTGCTAGGGGGGTGACAGGAGGTGATTGATGGGTGTCTCAGGGGGTGGTTAGAGGGGAAAATAGATGCAATCAATGCACTGGGGAGGTGATCGGAAGGGGGTCTGAGGGGGATCTGAGGGTTTGGCCGAGTGATCAGGAGCCTACACGGGGCAAATTAGGGCCTGATCTGATGGGTAAGTGTGCTAGGGGGTGACAGGAGGTGATTGATGGGTGTCTCAAGGTGTGATTAGAGGGGGGAATAGATGCAAGCAATGCACTGGCGAGGTGATCAGGGCTGGGGTCTGAGGGCATTCTGAGGGTGTGGGCGGGTGATTGAGTGCCCTAGGGGCAGATAGGGGTCTAATCTGATAGGTAGCAGTGACAGGGGGTGATTGATGGGTAATTAGTGGGTGTTTAGGGTAGAGAACAGATGTGAACACTGCACTTGGGAGGTGATCGGACGTCGGATCTGCGGGCGATCTATTGGTGTGGGTGGGTGATCAGATTGCCCGCAAGGGGCAGGTTAGGGGCTGATTGATGGGTGGCAGTGACAGCGGGTGATTGATGGGTGGCAGTGTAGGGGGTGATTGATGGGTGATTGACAGGTGATTGACAGGTGATCAGTGGGTTATTACAGGGAAGGACAGATGTAAATAATGCCCTGGCGAATTGATAAGGGGGGGTCTGAGGGCAATCTGAGCGTGTAGGCGGGTGATTGGGTGCCCGCAAGGGGCAGATTAGGGTCTGATCTGATGGGTAACAGTGACAGGTGGTGATAGGGGGTGATTGATGGGTAATTAGTGGGTGTTTAGAGGAGAGAATAGATGGAAACACTGCGCTTGGGTGGTGATCTGATGTCGGATCTGCGGGCGATCTATTGGTGTGGGTGGGTGATCAGTTTGCCCGCAAGGGGCAGGTTAGGGGCTGATTGATGGGTGGCAGTGACAGGGGTGATTGATGGGTGGCAGTGACAGGGGGTGATTGATGGGTGATAGGTGATTGGCAGGTGATTGACAGGTGATCAGTGGGTTATTACAGGGAAGGACAGATGTAATTAATGCACTGGTGAATTGATAAGGGGGGGGGGGGGGTCTGAGGGCAATCTGAGCGTGTGGGCGGGTGATTGGGTGCCCGCAAGGGGCAGCTTAGGGTCTGATCTGATAGGTAACAGTGACAGGTGGTGATAGGGGGTGATTGATGGGTAATTAGTGGGTGTTTAGAGAAGATAACAGATGTAAACAATACATTTGGGAGGTAATCTGACGGCGGGTTTGCGGGCGATCTAATGGTGTGGGTGGGTGATCAGATTGCCCGCAAGGGGCAGGTTAGGGGCTGATTGATGGGTGGCAGTGACAGGGGGTGATTGATGGGTGATAGGTGATTGGCAGGTGATTGACAGGTGATCAGTGGGTTATTACAGGGAAGAACAGATGTAATTAATGCACTGGCGAATTGATAAGGGGGGGTCAGAGGGCAATCTGAGCGTGTTGGCGGGTGATTGGGTGCCCGCAAGGGGCAGATTAGGGTCTGATCTGATAGGTAAAAGTGACAGGTGGTGATAGGGGGTGATTGATGGGTGATTGATGGGTAATTAGTGGGTGTTTAGAGGAGAGAATAGATGTAAACAATGGATTTGGGAGGTGATCTGATGTCGGATCTGCGGGCGATCTATTGGTGTGGGTGGGTGATCAGATTGCCCGCAAGGGGCAGGTTAGGGGCTGATTGTTGGGTGGCAGTGACAGGGGGTGATTGATGGGTGATTGATGGGTGATTGACGGGTGATTGACGGTTGATTGACAGGTTATCAGGGAAGATAGATGCATACAGTACACAGGGGGGGGGGGTCTGGGGGGGGTCTGGGGAGAATCTGAGGGGTGGGGGGGTGATCAGGAGGGGGCAGGGGGCAGGGGGGGGGATAAAAAAAAAAATAGCGTTGACAGATAGTGACAGGGAGTGATTGATGGGTTATTAGGGGGGTGATTGGGTGCAAACAGGGGTCTGGGGGGTGGGCAGGGGGGGGTCTGAGGGGTGCTGTGGGCGATCAGTGGGCGGGGGGGGGGCAGATCAGTGTGTTTGGGTGCAGACTAGGGTGGCTGCAGCCTGCCCTGGTGGTCCCTCGGACACTGGGATCACCAGGGCAGGAGGCAGCCTGTATAATACACTTTGTATACATTACAAAGTGTATTATACACTTTGTAGCGGCGATCGCGGGGTTAACATCCCGCCGGCGCTTCCGTATGGCCGGCGGGATGTTACGGCGGGTGGGCGGAGCCAGTTGCCGGGGGAAGCGCGCGTCATCAATGACGCGATCGCTCCCCCGGCATGCCTAAAGGACGCGCCGCCTGAAGGCGTATTGCGGTCCTTTAGGCGTCCACTTTGCCGCCGCCCATGGGCTGTGGGCGGTCGGCAAGTGGTTAAGCACGGTAAAGTGTAACCATAACCACGAGTCCCTGTCACTATTTACCTGTTGTGTGCTGTAGCCGGTATGTATGTATGTACGGTATGTATGTATGTATGTATGTATGTATGTATGTATGTATGTATGTATGTATGTATGTATGTATGTATGTATGTATATATATATATATATACATATATACATATATACATATATATATATACATACATATATATATATATATATATATATATATATATATATATATATATATATATATATATATATATATATATATATATATAGATATATATATATATATATATAGATATATATATATAGATATATATATATATATATATAGATATATATATATAGATATATATATATATATATATATATATATATATATATATATATATATATATATATATAGATATATATATATATATATATATATATATATATAGATATATATATATAGATATATATATATATATATATATATAGATATATATATATATATATATACATACATATATGCACACCCACTGTGTATATATATATATATATATATATATATATATATATATATGTATATATGTATATCTATATATATATATATATGTATATATATATGTATATATATATATATATATATATCTATATGTGTGTGTATGTATATATGTGTGTATGTATATATGTGTATATATATATATATATATATATATATATATATATATATACATATATATATATATATATATATATACAGGATCTTCTCAAAAAATTAGCATATTGTGATAAAGTTCATTTTTTTCTGTAATGTACTGATACACATTAGACTTTCATATATTTTAGATTCAAATACACACAACTGAAGTAGTTCAAGCCTTTTATTGTTTTAATATTGATGATTTTGGCATACAGCTCATGAAAACCCCAAATTCCTATCTCAAAAAATTAGCATATTTCATCCGACCAATAAAAGAAAGGTGTTTTTAAAACAAAAAAAGTCAACCTTCAAATAATTATGTTCAGTTATGTACTCAATACTTGGTTGGGAATCCTTTTGCAGAAATGACTGCTTCAATGCAGCGTGGCATGGAGGCAATCAGCCTGTGGCACTGCTCAGATGTTATGGAGGCCCAGGATGCTTCGATAGCAGCCTTAAGCTCATCCAGAGTGTTGGGTCTTGCGTCTCTCGACCTTCTCTTCACAATATCCCACAGATTCTCTATGGGGTTAAGGTCAGGAGAGTTGGCAGG
>NC_090650.1:163461978-163501098 GCF_040937935.1 Hyperolius riggenbachi
TAAACCCCCTCAGTGGTGAAGTGGTTAAAAAAGAAAAAAAAAATGCTCAGAAAGCACTGATGGTCAGAAAAGCGCTCACAGTGTGTCTACAGTCATTCAGAGAGTGATTATCGTAAATGAGAATTACAAGCACAATCATGCATTTTGACAAAATTTTCAGTAAGGGCCCTTTTCCACTAGAGCGTTTGCGCTAACTGAATCGCAAAATCGCAAACTGCTAGCGATTTTAAAATCGCTAGGGTTAGCGAAATAACATAGGAATCGCGGGTAGTAATTTCCACTAGCGCGATTCGATTTTTACCGACGTGCAATCGCACGGCGGAGCGATTTTGTACGCGGTCGCGATTCAATAGAAAAGATAGGAACGCATAAAAATCGCTATACTATGCGATTTTCATGCGTTTTTTTACCCAGAAGCAATTTCTTTTCCCACAATTCTTCTTCCTGTGGCTTCCCTTTCCTGTTTGGGGCCTAGGAAAATGGCGTGGTTTACCACAGAGGGGCTGCTAGCCAAAATCAAGCAGCATCCCTGCCTCTATGAAAAGGGGAGTGAGGATTACAAGGACAACCAGCTGCAACACAAAGCCTGGATTGATATAGTGTCCGATTTGTTTGAGGGAACCTGAGATGATCTGACATCTAAAAGCAAGGCCTCAAAAAGTAAGTGTACACAGTTGATGCCACTTTGTGCGACCATCCACCTGGCATGCCACCTGCTGTGCGACCATCCACCTGACATACCACCTGCTGTGTGACCAGCCACCTGACATACCACCTGCTGTGCGACCATCCACCTGACATGCCACCTGCTGTGCGACCATCCACCTGACATGCCACCTGCTGTGCGACCATCCACCTGAAATGCCACCTGTTGTGCGACCATCCACGTGCCCTGTCACCTGCTGTGCGACCATCCACCTGCTGTGTGACCATCCACATGCCCTGCTGCATAAATTATGAATGCATTTACATAGAAAATAGTGACACAAAGAAATTTGAAAGAGACATGGTTTTTTTAATACAAAGGTTTAGGAGTACAACAAATGGTTAGCAGTTTTTAAACATTAAATGTGGTCATCCTGCCATGGTACTGATCCTTTTTCAGAAACAAAATATTCACATAGTTCGTCTCTTTGTGATAAGGCAGTACTCGTGCCTCTACCAGTTGTAGCAGCGGGTATTTCAGTTAACGGCACAAAAGTAGTCTCTTCCACTGGGATAACCTCCATTGTGATCACGTAATTGTGAAGGATGCAAGCAGCTTTTATGACTGCTATAGCATTTTCCGGCTTCAGATGCATCGCTGTGTGGAACACTCTCCATTTGTTGGACATTATGCCAAAGGCGCATTCTACGACTTTCCTGACCCTACTTAGCCTGTAATTAAAAATACGTCTATCGTAGTTTAGAGTCCTCTGCGCATATGGCCGCATTAAATTTTTGGTCAGCCCAAAAGCTTTATCTGACACAAAAGTGTGTGGATAAGCAGGTCCATTCGTTTCCGGCCACGGCTTGTCATCAGGGAGGGATAAGTTGCCACCAAACAGTTTTTGTCCGAAACGGCTGTTGCGAAAAATGCGTGAGTCACTGTTACCTCCATAAGCACCCACATCAATGTAGATAAACTTGCTATCAGCGTCCACAACAGCCATCAGTACAATTGAAAAATACTTTTTATAATTAAAATCTACTACATGCTGGCATCACTACACGCATGTGTTTGCCATCTATCGCTCCAAGGCAGTTTGGAAGTTGGTGTTTGTTGTAGAACTTGTCAGACACTTCCTCCCACTTCTTCTTGTCCGGGAATGCCATGTAGATGTTAGCTAACTTGTCCCAAATAACTTTGCAAGTGGTACCTACGACCCGATGAATAGTGGTTACCCCCATACGGAACTCATAATGCATAGAGGTAAAACTTTGGCCAGTTGCCAGGAATCTAAAAATGGAAAGAAAGATAGATATATGAAAATATTATCATGTAATGTACGATTTGTATTAATGACATACAATTTTTACAGTGGCAGATCTGAGGAGAAGATGGAAGTCTGTGAGGGACAACTACAAACGAGAACTGGAAAAACAGAAGGAGGAAGCAAAGAGTAATTCTGGAGCAAGCAAAAGAACAAAGTATAAATACGCCTCCCAGATGGAATTTCTCAAATCAGTCGGAGAAACTGGACCGTAAGGTGTTTTTTTTTTGGACTTTTAAGAATTATTGACCATTTTTTTTGCAGGATCCCTTTTTTAAACACATTACATCTGCTTTGTGAACAATTACCATGCATTTTTGGGTATTACATTAATTAAAATATGCGTGTCAATTGTTCATAAAACAAATCCAAAGTATAATCAAAGTGACCTTACAATGCCCACAAATTGTGCAATGTGCTCAACACATAACTGGTTTAACAAGGTATTACATTTTTTTTTCTCTTTTTTACAGTACTGAAGATAGTATAATAGAAGAGGATGAAAGTTTACGGTGCTCAATGAGTGAAGATACACAGTTTGAAGGCTGTGAAACCGAGAGTGCAGAAGTCATTGACATTCAATCGTCAGGCTCATCTGTTAGTATGGAATCGACTTCACAAGCACAATCTGGAGCACAACAACCAACTGCAAAACCTTCCACAACCAAAAAAAAAAGGGCAAATTGCTCAAACAAGATTATGAAAAGCAAATGCTTAGTTCAGTACAACATTTTGTGGAAACCTATAAAGAAAAAACAGAGGAAAAGAAAAAAAGATCAGCAGATAATGGAGGAAAGGGGTAAAAAAAAGTGCAAATTTACAATTCTTAATTAGTTTAGAACCGTACTTGGATAAGGTACCAGCCGGCCTACATCTCATGTCGCAAAGCAATTCTTGAGGTCATTGAAAAATGTATTCTGATAGTAAGTTCCGGTGACAGATTCGGAACATATTCCCAATCATTACTGCCGCCAGGACAAACTCAATTGCAACGACCACAACAGCAAATACACAACCCATATTTTGTACCAAGCATTCCACCACTGCATGACAGTCATGCTCCGTACCAATCCTCATTTGATAGTACCATAGGTCAAGGAAGGTTCAATTTCATGCCTTCAAGACCTATAGTCAGCACAACTTCACTTGGTGCTACTACTCCACCCACACCAAACCGTTCCAGTTTTGAAAATTCCAACCTCACTACTTACAACATATTGCAACCAATTGTTACTGGTGCAAATGTAAGTGAACCACAACAATCAGGAAAGCAAAGTTTTGTGGCCACGTTATCTGAAAATACTGATTAATGTGGTAGAACAAACAACTCTTTTGAGCAGTGTTATTTTTGGAAGTTACAATGTTCAGGTAGTTCATTAACATTTAGTTTATACAATTTATTACAGTTTTGACTTTAGTTCAGCCCGGCATTGTAAAGTGTTTGAATGTGCTTTGTGAACAAATGTGTCGCTTTTTGGCCTGCCATGGTGAAGAGGAACAGTATCCCGGTGTCAGCATGTGGGTAATAAAATGTGCTGCATGTGAAAACAGTCAAGAATAGAGCATGAACATGCTGTTCAAACACACTGGCCTAAATTCACGGAGCATTATCAAACGTTTAACAAACACTTTATCAAACGTTTGATAATTTACCTCATGGGTTAAATCTCATTTTGAATTCACTAAGGTGTTATATATTTATCTAAAATATATAACACCTTAGTGAATTTAAAATGAGATTTTACCCATGAGGTAAATTATCAAACGTTTGATAAAGTGTTTGATAAACGTTTGATAATGCTCCGTGAATTGAGGCCACTGTTTCCACATGCAGTACACTACTTTTTCCCATGTTGACACTGGGATAGTGATCCACCGCACCATGGCAGTCCTAAGCAACATACATGTTCACAAAGTGCATAACATGGGCTCAATTAAACAAACAGTTATCGCGCTGAATACAATACTTTAGAAGTAAAAAGTGTACATGTGCTTTGTGAACAAATGTGTCGCTTTTTGGCCTGCCATGGTGAAGAGGAACAGTATCAGCATGTGGAAAATAAAATGTGCTGCATGTGAAAACAGTGTCAGCATGTGGAAAATAAAATGTGCTGCATGTGAAAACAGTCAAGAATAGAGCATGAACATGCTGTTCAAACACACTGTTTCCACATGCAGTACACTACTTTTTCCCATGTTGACACTGGGATAGTGATCCACCTCACCATGGCAGTCCTAAGCAACATACATGTTCACAAAGTACATAACATGGGCTCAACTAAACAAACAGTTATCACGCTGAATACAATACTTTAGAAGTAAAAAGTGTACATGTGCTTTGTGAACAAATGTGTCGCTTTTTGGCCTGCCATGGTGAAGAGGAACAGTATCAGCATGTGGAAAATAAAATGTGCTGCATGTGAAAACAGTGTCAGCATGTGGAAAATAAAATGTGCTGCATGTGAAAACAGTCAAGAATAGAGCATGAACATGCTGTTCAAACACACTGTTTCCACATGCAGTACACTACTTTTTCCCATGTTGACACTGGGATAGTGATCCACCTCACCATGGCAGTCCTAAGCAACATACATGTTCACAAAGTACATACAATACCAATACAAAAACAGCAATACACTGTACAAAGTATGTATACATACCGTAGTGTGATCAAAAGTCGTTCAGTCGGAGTGACACTTCTGCGGAATTTAGTATCATTCCTCTTCAAATCTGAACTCACCAATGCCAAAAGTTGATCAAAGCCGTTAATAAAAAAAAAATGTATATAGGTTGGATTGTGAAGGTTTACGAAATATTGCAATGCAAGGGTACACGATGAATACTGTAATTCATTCACACTTTAAGCTAAAAGTCACATGTGGAATAAAGTGAAGTAATGTCCAAAAAGTAAAAAAAAAAAAGTTTTGAAGAGGTTTGGCAAGTTACCTTTTGAAGGTATTTTTTGGGCACTTTCATATTTGAAAAAAAGTAATAATATAATATCTATAATGCAACTTTGCACTATATTTTTGTGTACAACTGTTATTTTTCTACTTTTAATACGTTACAGTATTTTTTCAATGTTGGGAAAAAATACAGTTTATAATAAAAAAAATGATCAACAACATGTGTGTATTGAATTATTACTAGAACTATAATACAACATTGGTATACATACAATTATGAAATCTACTGGGTCACCCATATTAAAACAACTATGACTATTTTGGGGGATGTAGAAAATACATATGGATATGTGAAAACCCAGTGCTGTAACTTGAACAAACAACACATCCAACATATCCACATAGAAAACATGCAAGGTAAGTATTCCTCTCCCTTACAATACTGCCAGTAATCCAAATTTGCACTACAAGCCAAAAAAAAAAGTTTTCATGAAATATATAGTACAAAAAAAAGTATCTTACCTTTCAATACTCATTCGGGCATATCCAAAAAACTTCTCTGGATGCTGACGAAGATCCCGGTACAGCAACCAGAATTGTCCTTTCTTCTGTCTCTCCTCAGCACAAGCGACATCAGAATCATAAAGATAAACTCTTCAATCATCCTCCAACAGCACACAAAACTCTCAAATATCTGCTCAATCAAACTCCTCTCAAAAAACCCACAAGACTTTCACTGTGCATTCCCCTTATATAGTGAAAAAGGGAGGGGTTAAAAAGTGGCCCAACCAATGGTTTGAAGGCACAACATATGTGTTCATCCAATTAAAACATGTATACTTTTCCAACCAATGACAATAGGTGCTTTCAAATACCTAACTTCACATTCACAATTTCAAACCACAACACACCTAGTTCAACCAATCATAATGCACCCTTCCAAAGATCACAAATCGCTGCAGAAATGGTCAAATCGCAAACGCAGCTAAAAAAAATCAAAATCGCTCAATCGCAAATCTCAATTGCACAGGAAAAAGTAGGGTAAAATTGCAATCGCAATCGCTGGCGATTGCGATTTCACAGTGCGATTGCAAGTGGAAAATGGGCCCTTAGAAAGACTGGTTTTCACACTCTTATTTTCTGCTGTTAATATGCTCTCCACTAGGTTGCTACATCAGGGCTGTGTCTGATCCTGTGCTGCTGCTATTTCTCTGCTATCCACTAGGCTGCAATGTTGATGCTGTGTTTGATACTCCTATAACTACATTATATTATGCTACTGATATTATATATTATATTATGCTACCAAATTTTGAGGGTAGGGAGGGCACCCCCCAAACTACCTCTGCGCCAAACTAAAACACCCCAACCCCACTAGTTCTGGAGATAGGGTATATTGAAGCCATCTTGTGAACCATTGGGGCTGTGGGGGGCTGCAATTTGCACAATTTTGAGGGGGCCCCCTCCCTATTCTCAAAATTTGGGGTGTGTAGGAGCTATGAGTTCTGAGATATCACGCCTCTACCATCAGCATGTGTAAATCAGAAATGAGCTGCATGTGATGTCATTACCCACAAGGCTGTGCATTAGTAGACTATTTCCATTGGCTGCAGGACTTCACCTCTAAGAACTGGGTTTTCACTGACAAACCTACCATCAACTTCACTCTTGTGGAGAGTTAATTTTTACCTTACAGTTCCTCTTGATGTCTTGATGCATTTCAACTCACCTTTATTGGACAGTCAAATATTTCATGTAATCCTTCTCTTGAATACAATCCAAACACTTGTACCTGTAAACCAAAAAAAAATAAATTATAATTTCTTTTTGGAATACTGTATATTTTATTAAAGACCAAAGATAAACCATACAGATCACATAGCATTTCAGTTAAGTTACAAACAATTGCACTTAAATTACAGCTTAGAGGGGCTGGTCCGCCGGACGTTAACTGAAGGCCGCATAGACCAAGAGCTCCATTTCCCGACATAGTAAACCGCAGCTCACAGTGATGCCACCCAAGCCAGAAGACCACGGTAGGGAGCTGTCAGCACCATCTAAACTGACAAACCTCTTCTCAGCGGCCCTCCAGCCAAGATGTCGCTGCTCGGGACATGCGGCGCTCAGCAAACAGGCATGCCTCTCCTTCCTCCACCAGATCATACTCCAGGCAAGGCTCCAAACCCTCTTCCAAGGACTCAGAGATTCTGCATCCTCCAGTGCTCGGAGCCCAACCAAATCCAGGCAGAAACTTTCAATAGATCCCAGCAGTGAGAAGCAGGCAGGCCTGATGCACATCACAGACAAAGCTGCTGCTAGCAGCATTGAAGCTTTCCCAGCCTCAGACTCTGTCATTACACAGGCAAAATTAAACGACATGCTAGCTGCACTAAAGCAGTCTCTCATGGCTGAACTGATTCCTATAACATCACTCCAGCAGTGTTCTCTAGATGATTTAGGTGAACAAGTATCCCACAATGAAGAGAGATTAGAGGAACTGACTTCTGAGCTCAACAAGATAGTTGATTCCCGGGGGCGGTATGCTCGGCACGGAGAGAAGCGGATGCTGACTCCGTGAGTTCCGACCATAGTGAGGACCTTTAGCGGCATAACTCCCGAACCGCGGACCTATAACGGGCAACACAGGCAGAGAGACATGGAACACTACTACAAAAGTTTTGGGATAGTGTTCTGTGGATTGATGAAACAAAATTAGAACTGTTTGGGCCCATGGATCAATGCTATGTTTGGAGGAGGAAGAACAAGGCCTATGAAGAAAAGAACACCTTGCCTACTGTGAAGCATGGCGGGGGGGTCAATCATGCTTTGGGGCTGTTTTGCTTCTGCAGGTACAGGGAAGCTTCAGCGTGTGCAAGGTACCATGAATTCTCTTCAGTACCAGGAGATATTGGATGAAAATGTGATGCAGTCCATCACAAACCTGAGGCTTGGGAGACATTGGACCTTTCAGCAGGACAATGATCCCAAGCATACCTCCAAGTCCACTAGAGCACAGTTGCAGATTAAAGGCTGGAACATTTTGGAGTGGTCATCGCAGTCTAAGAATGTGACTGAACTGGAGGCTTTTGAACACAACTGTATATATATATACTTGATGGTTAGCGTAGAATTTCCATTTGCCTTCAGCTATTTCAATGTGACCCACATGTCGTATTACTTTATACAACTGAATGAGACTTTGAGAAAGCATAAGATTCCGCTTTCACTAATTTTAATACAACTGAGGGATGCTAAGACCGATATAGATATATATGTTTATAAATTACCTAACTGTCATATTAAATGGAGGAGGATAGCAATTGCATTGCATTAGCCTCAAGAACCATGAAAGTAATTTCTCACAATGTACAAGGACTTAACAGTCCTATGAAAAGAGCTAAATGTATGAGGTTCTATGATACAAGAAATCCCTCTATAGTTATGTTGCAAGAGACCCACCTAACCAAGACATCATATCCAAAATTCTTCCATAGAAATTTTCCAGAATTTCATATATCCAGTCACCCCACAGCTAAAAGAAATGTTGTTGCAATCCTATTCCATAAGAATACCTCCTTTATTTTAAAGAAGAAACTCACTGATAAGGAAGGGCGCTATATCTTTTTAGAAGGTGATCTATCAGGCACCCCAACACTATTAGTTAATATATATGCACCCTCAAATAACAATGAAACCTTTTACACATAATAAATAGAGACACTCCATCAGTTTAAGACATAGGAGGAGACATGAATCTAGTTTTAAATCCAAGACTAGACTACCAGTCCCCCTCTAATACTTCTGATAGACCTGCTCTTCCAAAATCATTTATAAGATTATTAAAAGAATTTAATTTAACCGATACATGGAGAGAGAGGTCCATCCAAAAAAATAGATTCCTCTTTTTTTTCTAATCCCCATCTTAGCTCCTCAAGGCTAGATTATATCTTCACGTCAAAAGCATACACCACTAGATTAAAAACTTCTACAATTATTCACTCAACATTGTCTGAACACTCGATTATATGTACAACCTTCACTTCACAACACCAATCTTCTAGTACCCCACACTGGAGAGTTCCACCTTTTATCCTAACTAACCCTAAGTGGGTAGAAAAGATCTCAATATTGTTAAAGGAATATTTTCAATTTAACAGCCCGGAGGCTACCTCTACCAGTAACTGGTGGGATGCACATAAGGCCTATATAAGGGGCCACCTTATCAGCCTAACATCATCTATGAAAAAAGATAGGGAGGCTAATAAGATGGCCCTAAAAAAACAACTACAAATCTTATGGAGCACGTACCATTCTTCGAAATCATTATCTCTTTTAAAACAAACATTATAAAAGAGCAATAAGGCCCCATTCACACTGCACGCGTTCCCATCCGCGTTTCGGGAACTCGTGCAGGGGGCAGACATGCGCGACATCAGACAGTGCATAGACTGCACTGTCTTATGTTTACACTGCATGCGTTCCAGACCAGTGCGGTCCGGAAAAGCATGCTGCACGCATTTTTGCAGAAACGCACGGCTGACTTCAGTGAAGGGGATCAGCCACGCAACGCATACAAACGCAGATGGCGTGCATTCGTATGCATTGCGTTCTGAACGCACGGCCGTCCGCGTTTGCTAATGTGAACAGGGCCTTAGACACTATTAACTCAGAAGAAGTAACAAGAGCATTTCGTTGGTTGGGCAGTAAAGATTTCCACTTGGCCAATAAAGCCAATTCGAAACTAGCCAGAAAACTGGCTGGCCAAAATAGAGCAACGAAGTTCAATCCACTCAAATTACCATGAGGGGGGGGGGGGGGGTATTTCATAACCCTGTCAAAATTGCTGAACTTTTTAGGGAATTCTATAAAAAAACTATATAATAATAACAAATCTTCCGCCCCTGATGCAATACAGGATTTTCTGAATCAGATAAATCTTCCCCATCTAACACAACAACAAATGGATTTAACAAATTATCCCTTTACCCTACTAGAAATATCAAAATCCATTACAAACGTAAAACCCATGAAAGCACCAGGCCCTGACAGCCTCACTGGCCAATATTATAAAACTTTTCAAGATATAATGCTCCACAATTATTGAAATATTTATCCTCTATAATGGAAGGAAAACCTATTTACGAATTATCAAACAATGCAACAATCACAGTTATCCCAAAAGAGAGCAGAGACCATACACTTTGCAAAAATTACAGGCCCATTTCCCTCATAAATGTCAGTCACAAAATCATGACCAAAATGTTAGCAGATAGAATAAACACCTTTCTCCCCCAGCTAATTAAATCCGATCAAGTCAGATTTGTCAAATCAACACAAGGTACGGACAATATAAGAAAGGTCTGTAATCTTATACATTTGGCCAATCATAGGAGACTTCCTATGCTACTGCCAGCAGTAGACATAGAGAAGGCCTTTGATTCACTAAATTGGGAATTTCTGTATGCAGTGTTAAAAAAATGGGGCTTCACTGGACCCTTCCTTCAAATCCTCAATAACTTATACTCTAATCCATCCGCTTCCATACTCTCTTCAGGCAGCTTCTCAGACCCTTTCCCAATCAGAAAAGGGACTAGACAGGGATGCCCTCTTTCTCGACCCTATTTGTTCTAGTCATTGAAACACTCCTAGAGGCTATAAGATCGAATACTTCAATAAGAGGTTTCCAAATAGGGTCAGACATACACAAATGCAATGCATTTGCAGACAACCTTTTGGCTTAGCATCAGGCCTTAAAGGTAATCAGGAAAAAACAGAAGCTCTTCTTATAAACTTCCCTCTCAAACTAGCCATAGAATTCCCCATCTCAGAACTCCAAAATTCCAGAGAGAAATCTTTAGATTTATTTGGGGTAAACGAAAACCTTGTATTGCATCCTCTATTAGGTATAGACTCAGATTAGAAGGAGGTTTGGGAGTCCCTAATATAATTAAATTCTTTCAAGCAGCCAGGAATTCCCAATTACTAAGTACAACATTCAAGAATCATGCCTCACAATGGAGAGATATTGAAAACTACACTACCTGGGGCGTGGCTTGCGATGGCCAAGTGAGGCAGCAAAGCTTCAGAGCTCCGGCTATTCCCTGCTAACTACATGGTTTTACCGGTAACCACGGTAAGGTAACTAATTTATTTATTTATTGTATTTATAAGCATGGAGATTAGGCAAGTTGAGTTCACTCAAATGTATAGCATGGGTGCACAGTAATGGAGGTGCATGATCAGATAAGACACAACAGGAGGAGGACCCTGCCCAAAGGCTTACAATCTAGAGGGAGAGGTAAGGACATGAAAGGTAGGGGACCAGAGTTCAGCTGTGGGTTTAGAGCAC
Source organism: Hyperolius riggenbachi (assembly GCF_040937935.1). Lineage (NCBI taxonomy): Eukaryota > Metazoa > Chordata > Amphibia > Anura > Hyperoliidae > Hyperolius > Hyperolius riggenbachi. Next base: position 163,473,207 of record NC_090650.1, read on the forward strand.
TTGTGAGGGGTAGTAGGCCAGAGTGAAAACGTGAGTTTGAGGGCCTTCTTGAAGATGTTAGAGAAGGGGGCTGCCCTAATGGGTGGAGGTAGGGAGTTCCATAGTGTTGGAGCAGCTCTTGAGAAGTCCTGGAGGCGTGCATGGGACTGGGTGATGCGGGGGGGGGGGGGGGAGACGGTCAGGCGAAGTTAATTCGAGGAGCGGAGTGAGCGGCTAGGTGTGTGCTTTTGAGTAAGATCGGAAATGTAGGTTGGACAGGTTTTGCGGACAGATTTTTAGGTCAGATACAGTATCTTGAATCTGATTCTGGGCTGGATAGGAAGCCAGTGGAGGGATTCACAGAGGGGAGCCGCCGTGGTGGAGCAATGGGAGGAGTGGATAATTCTGGTTGCCGCATTCATGATGGACTGCAGCGGGGCTATTCAGGTCATAGGGAGACCAGACAAAAGGTCATTGCAGTAGTCAAGTCGGGAAATTATGAGGGCATGGATGAGGAGTTTGGTGGTGGCAGTGGTCAGGAAAGGGTGCATCTTGCAGATGTTACGAAGGTGGAAGTTGCAGGACTTTGTGAGGTTTTGGATGTGGGAAGTGGAGAGTGCAGAGTCCAGGGTGACACCCAGGCAGTGGGCTTGAAAGGTAGGGCGAATGGTGATGTGGTTAACAGTGACATGCACATCTGGAAGGTTCAAGGATGGCCGGGTGGGAAGATCATAAATTCCGTTTTGTCTAGATTTAGTTTCAGGAACCTAGCGGACATCCAGGAGGAGATGGCTGATAGGCAGGAGGAGACATTGTCCATGGTAGTGGGGGGTATGTCAGGGGTGTAGAGGTAGATCTGGGTGTCATCAGCATACAGATCATAGCTAAATCCCATGGAGGAGATAACCTTGCCAATGGAGGATGTGTATAGGGAGAACAGCAGGGGGCCAAGGACGGAGAGGTGGTTGGGGGTGGACGAGGACTTATTGAAGGTGGTTGTGAAGGAGCGGTTGGAGAGGTAGGATGAAAGCCAGGAAAGGGCGAGGTCGTGATTGCCCATGGACTGGAGGGACTGGAGGAGTAGGGGAAGATCTACTGTATCAAAAGCTGCTGAAAGGTAAAGGAGGAGGAGAATGGAGTATTTACCTTCAGCTTTAGCTAAGGCAAGGTCATTGACCACTTTGGTGAGAGCAGTTTCGGTTGAGTGGGCAGGCCGAAATCCAGATTGCAGTGGGTCTAGCAGTGAGTTGGCATTGAGGTACTGGGTCAGGCATTTGTGAACCAGACACTCAATGAGTTTTGAGGCAAAGGGGGAGAGGGAGATAGGGCAATAGTTGGAGGGAAGTGAGGAGTCGAGGGAGGGTTTCTTGAGCAGTGGCCTGCTTGAAGTCTGAGGGGAAGGTGCCTGTGGATAGGAAGTGGTTAAACAAGGTAGTGAGGACTGGGGCCAATTCCGTGTAGTGAGGCTGGAGTAAATCAAAAGGGATGGGGTCAAGGGGGGAGGTAGTGGTATGGGAAGTCTGCAGTAGGTGGTTGACTTCCTCGGTGGTAGTAGGAGTGAAGGAGGTGAGGGGAGGATAGGGTGGAGGAGGAGCTGGTTGGGAGGGGGTGGAAGGTGAAGATTGAAGTTTGGCTATTTCCAGACGGATGGAGACAATTTTGTTGGTGAAGTGGGTGGCTAAACCCGTGGCAGAGAGGGAGGAAACAGAGGGTGGGTTTAAGCAGGGAGTTGAAAGTGGCAAAAAGACGCCAGGGGTTGGAAACTTGTGCTCTGATAAGCTTGGTAAAGTATTCTTGCTTCGCATCAGTAAAGGCAGTGTGGAACTGCAGCAGGTTAGTCTTGTACTGTAGGAAATCCTGGTTAAGTTGAGTTTTCCTCCATTTCCGTTCAGTGGCGCGTTACCCTTTTTGAGGTTGCGAGTATGGGTAGTGCGCCAGGGCTGGGGTTAAGGGTGCGGTTGCAGCGGAATATTGGGGGAGCATCTTTCTCTAGGGCTGATGAGAGTTTGGCGATACTGAGCTGCAGCAAGATTAGGACAGGTTAGGGTGGGGAGAGTGGAGGAGAGGGCATGGAGGGGGTCAGCAAGGACACTAGGGTTGAGCTTGTGAAGGTCTCGCTGCCATCGACCAGGTGGGTGGGTAGGTAGTTTGGAGGTGCCTTCTGTGAGGAGGTTGAAGATGAGAAGGTGATGGTCTGAGGGTGGGAAGGGTGCGATGTCAAGGTCTGTAATGTTGGTGGATTTAGTGAATATAAGGCCGAGAGTGTGACCTGCAGTGTGGGTGGGGGTGTTGGTGTGTTGTACTAGGCAAAGTGAGTTGGGTATGGAGAGTAGCCAGGTCGCGACAGAGACGTGGGGTTCATCGATGGGAGTATTGAAATCCCCTAGGATGATGGTCAGAGGAGAGGATGTGTGAGAGCCAGGAGGCAAGGTTATCGAGAAATTGTGGTGTGAAGCTCGATGGAGGGTGGTATAAGACAGAAACAATGGCTGGGAGGGGATTGTAGAGGCAGATAGTGTGGACCTCGAACGATGTGAATTGCAGGGAGGGAGGTGGAATGAGGACACAGAAGGTGCAGGATGGGGAGAGGAGCAGACCCACCCCTTCCCCGGTCCTGTTGTCTGGTCTGGGGGTGTGACTGAGGTGAAGCCCACCGTAGGAGAGAGCAGCCTCTGCAACAGAGTCAGAGGGGGTGAGCCATGTCTCAGTGAGAGCAAGGATGGTGAGGGATTTGGAGAGGAAGAGGTTGTGGACCGCTGTAAGTTTATTGCGGATGGATCTGGCATTCCAGAGACGGCAGGGTAGGGGGAGCATATGTTTGTGGGTGGGATGGATGGAAATAAGGTTAGTGCGAGGATGGATGTTGAGGTTATTTGTGGACAGAGGGCTGTGAAGCGTGTGGAGCAGGCGAGCAGGGGATGCTTGTCTGGCAGCAGGCTGTGGCCCGGGATTAGTTGATATATCACCAGCTGCAAGTAAGAGCAGGAGGGAGAGAGTAAGCAAATGTGAATGGGATTTAAATGTTTGTGAGGTTTTTGAGCTGCTGGGGGGAGAGAGAGATTTCAGGAGAGCTAACAGTTCATGAGACGCTAAGCAAGGTGAAGAAAGCAGAGCAGGAGAAATTAATATGTAGTGTGGTACATTGGGGGGATGCAAATAGCAATGCAACTTGTAGATATTAGCAGACAGGCAGAACATAAGAAAAAGTGCAGTAAACATGGTAAGTGTGTGATTATAACCAGGGAATTTCCAACTACTAAACAGTTTATATGCAGGTATGCAGGTAGTGCAAGCAAACCAAAACCTCACAAAGTCCTGCAACTTCCACCTTCGTAACATCTGTAAGATTCGCCCTTTCCTGACTTCTGCCACCACCAAACTCCTCATCCATGCCCTCATAATTTCCCGCCTTGACTACTGCAATGCCCTGCTGTCTGGTCTCCCTATGACCCGAACAGCCCCACTGCAGTCCATCATGAATGCGGCAGCCAGAATTATCCACTGCTCCCATTGCTCCACCATGGCAGATCCCCTCCTAGAATCCCTCCACTGGCTTCCTATCCAGTCCAGAATCAGATTCAAGATACTGTGTCTGACCTACAAATCTGTCCACAAAACCTGTCCAACCTACATTTCCGATCTTACTCAGAGGTACACACCTAGCCGCTCACTCCGCTCTTCCAATGAACTTCGCCTAACCACCCCCCCCCCCCCCCCCCGCATCACTCAGTCCCTCCAGGACTTCTCAAGAGCTGGTCCAACACTATGGAACTCCCTACCTCCACCCATTAGGGCAGCCCCCTCCTTCAACATCTTCAAGAAAGCCCTCAAAACGCACCTTTTCACTCTGGCCTACTACCCCTCACAAGTGCTCTAAACCTACAGCTGAACTCTGGTCCCCTACCATTCGTGTCCGTACCTCTCCCTCTAGATTGTAAGCCTTTGGGCAGGGTCCTCCTCCTGTTGTGTCCTACCTGATCTTGCACCTCCATTACTGTGAACCCATGCTATGCATCTGAGTGAACCTAACTTGCCTAATCTCCATGCTCCATCCAGTGACTGACTAAGCATTACCTGGTACTCATACTATGGTGTGTGATCTGGTTTTCTTGTATTCCTGTATTGTCATATTGCTGTATGTCACCTCTAAATATTGTCTGTAACCTAAATTAATGTTCAGCGCTGCGTAATATGTTGACGCTTTATAAATTCAATAAATAATAATAAATAAAGAAGCATATTCTACTTGGCAGTGCAACATATATCCAGCAGTGGCACTTTTAGCAACAGCATTGGAGGCAGTTCTGGATGCAAAGTAGTAGTTTCCAGCAGAGTCTTGTGGCTGTTGAATCCTGTTTGAATTCCTGGGTGAATTATTGGTAAATTCTTGGTAAGTTGTAAAGCACTTCGTAATAAATGGCATTTAGGAATTAAATGGCGCAAATTGACCAAGGCCACAAGTGACTATGAATGTTTTTTTTTTTTTTTTAAATGTTGCTTTTAAAAAAAAATAAAAAATAAAGTGTTTTATTTTGATAACTATGGTAAGGAGTTAATTAATGGGATATTATATCCTACTGAGCATGCCCAGCTGGGATGAAACTTTCAGTGCATCTGACATGAAAAACTATAGCAAGTAACTTGTCTATATATCTTATCTTAAGTTTAGATGGTTTACACAGTAAATCTAGTTCCAAACAGTTTCAACAGTATGTGATTATTTCTTCCTGTGATCAAAATAGAGCAGCCATATTCTGCTGGTCATCATTACACAGGCAAGCTTCTCTGCATCTCCACCTCCCTCAGCCTGTGAAAACTACAGTCCCCTCTCCTCCTCTTTCCTTTTTACTGAGATCTTGTCTCAGTATTCTACACCTTTAAACCTATTTGTGCTGAAACTGGACCCAAAATACAGAGGGATTACATCCACCACGACTAAAGCTACAACGACAACCCACCAGAACATTTGGATTACTTCGGATGGCAGAGATTTATACTGGATTGATATCTTCCAGGAAGACTACCATTGCTGAACACACAAAGCCTTCTAATAGCCCACCTGAAACAAGACCTTCAGCCTCTCTGTGATTGCCCTCTCTCCACCCTGTGAGAAATCGTTCTCCATTATCCTAGGCAAACGTAACAAGCGACTATTTTCCACATATATTTTATCATCTAAAGGTGGCCATACACTGGTCGATTTGCCATCAGATTCGACCAACACATAGATCCCTCTCTGATCGAATCTGATCAGAGAGGGATCGTATGGCTGCCTTTGCTGCAAACAGATTGTGAATCGATTGCAGCATGAAACCGATCACAATCTGTGGTGGTGCTGCCGCTACCACCTCCCCCCCCCCCCCCCCGCATACTTTACCTGCTCCGGCCGGCACGAGTCCCCCCGGTCACCGCTAAGCAAACGATTGAGGTCCGCACAATCTTCAAGTCGTTTTCAAATCTCTATTATCAAAAAGTTAAAACATAATGCTATCAGCAGCAACAGTCAGCTATTTCGGGCTCCTGCCCTTCTTCAAGCCGCCCAGCATCCTGCATCCTCAATCGTTTGCTTGGCTATATATATACTCTGGCGGTACCCAGAGAGAAGGTCCAGCACATCTAGTCCCTTTTCTAGGGATCTGGCCATTAGAGTGCGGTTCCACTACAAACAAGTGGCCCCCGGTCACCGCTGTCTCTTCTCCGCTGGGTTCAGGACCGGCAGGCTTCACTTCTTTCTGTCCGAGGAAGTTTAAACAGTAGAGGGCGCTCTACTGTTTAAACTTCCTGCTGGGACAGGAAGTTCAGTGAAGCTGCAGCCCTGGAGCCCAGCGGAGAAGAGAATGTATTGCCGCTGTATTGCGTCGGTCGTCGAGCATTCGAACACCGCTATCGACGCACTCCCGACCCGCCGCCGATCGAGCAAAATCTTCTGCAAAGACGGCTCGACGACGACGATTGATTTTGGACGGAAATCAGTTGTTTGCGCAACGATTTCACAGCATATTCGATCACAGTGGTCGAATCTGCTGTATATCGGCAGGAAAATCGTTAGGTGTATGGGCCCCTTAACTCTAAAACAAGTAACTGTACTTAAAAAAAAATCTATGCTCCAACTCTGTGTAGGAAGGAAGCAGTTTGCACAGATCCTCCCTTATCTCAGCATGATTCCAAAGTAAGAGCGATCTAAACAAGTCTATTGTCTCAAATGTCAACATACTAATACTCAAAGGATTTTTTCTCTGCCTGCCCTCCCAAGAAACAATTACAACCTAATGCTGGGCATCCATGATCTGTTTCTGCGGCTCGATTAGCCGCCGGATTAACTCCCGCGCGTCCCCACGCGAGCCTGGATCGATTCCCGCTCGTCCCCATGGGCGCTTCTCTTATCTTCCACTCGTTTTCCGCTATTGTCCGCCCGCGGGTATCGAACGCAGATTCGATCCGGCAGGTCACCGGACACGTCGGATATTATCAATCGAGCCATCAGCGGCTCGATTGATAACGAAAAACGACCCGTGTATGCCCAGCATAACATCTCATTATGTCTTCTTTTAAAATGCTTTGGGATACTCAGGAAATGCAAGGGGGGGAGGGAAGGGGAGGCAGCGAGTCCAAAACAAAAAAAACTAGGGAAACAACATTAGGGATGTTGTAATGCTTAGTACAAACCATACAATTTCCTGTTAGATTTTCTGTTAGATTATATTCTGTAAAGAACAGGCGACACCCATGCTAACCTAGAAATAAAAAACACATATATAAGCAGATAAATACTAGTTCTACTTACATAACAGATGTATTGTGCTAGCCATGTAATGATTCCTGTGAATTTTATAAAGGAAAAGCAGAAAATCCTATTGTAGGCAGTGGCCATTTTGCCAAGCTAATGCTGACATCATATCCTCCCTGACTCCTGAATTTCCCCCTCCCTCCTCTTGCTCATTGTGTATTCATTAGCTGCCCTCCTCCCAGAGTCTTCAGACACTCCCACTGAGGTGTATACTAGGAACTGCACTGCCTTTTTTTTATTTACTCCTCCAATTGCTGAGTCACCTCAGCCTTGCTTGTAAACACAATTGATCAGAGGGTGTTTCTGATAAGCAGCTAGGCAAGGAAATAAATGGAAGAGGAGGAATATATTATAGCTAAAAAGAACCCCCCGCATGCAACTGAATGGCAATGGCTATTAAAGGGCCAGTGCTCCTAAGGTATGTGATAACTCCAAACCATAACAGCAGAAAAAGTTTCGCAAGTTTTGAACGCAGGATTAGCATCTTTATCACTTAATACACTCAGACCAGTTGCTGTTGAAATTTGATTTTTATGGTGACGATACCGCTTAACGTACTGGTAGAGACTGGTCATTATCTCTGGTGCATTTCTGGTTATCTCCTGCTGAGTCGAACAATGCCTAATTGCTAGGCAGATAGATGATTAGATGGATAATTTCCAACATGTTGGCTGGTAAATCTAACAGAAAATCTAAAGGAAAATTGTATGGTGTGTACCTAGCATTACAGCTTTGACAGTGAAGTCTAAAAAAAAAAAAAAAAACATAGCTGTCCCCAGGAAACCTCCATCACAGCCACACTTTACAATGCCAGCTCAATAAATAATAAAACAGCAACCATACATGAATTAACAGAGCTCTCTGATCTGACCTTTGTGACCGAGACCTGGCTTGGGGAACATGCAGGCCCCACTCAGGAAGATGCCGTGCCAGTTAAGTCTTCAGTTTTGCACTGTGAGAGGCAAAACCACAAAGGTGGGGGAGTTGCCCTATGCTTCAGATCCTCTTTGAACATAAGGATTCGATGCCTACGGCCAGGGGGCCATAGACCCCACTGAATCCTTTGAATGCCTAGTGGCCCAACTCTCAGCTGAGAAAAACATCAACATATTGCTCATATACCGCCCCCCAGGTAATGGCTCAGCCTTCCTTAAAGGATACCCGAGTTGACATGTGACAGGATGAGATAGACATGGGTATGTACAGTGCCTAGCACACAAATAACTATGCTGTACTCCTGTTTTTCTTTCTCTGTCTGAAAGAGTTAAATATCAGGTATGTAAGTGGCTGACTCAGTCCTGACAGGAAGTGACTATAGTGTGACCCTCACTGATAAGAAATTCTAACTATTAAACACTTTCCTAGCAGAAAATGGCTTCTGAGAGCAGGAAAAAGATAAAAGGGGTAAATAGTTCATAAATGTTAGCTCTGGTATACTTCAATAAATGTGTCATTGAGCATAAACAATAAAACAGTTAACATTTAAAAAGTAGATATAAACATAAAATAAAACTGTGGAATATCTTAAAAAGTCATTTTTTGGAGAAGGGAGACAGATACAAACAAACAACAAACACAGAACACTTATATCGCGCTTTTCTCCTGGCGGGCGTTTATTTCATTAGTATATTTTCACCTCGGGTGTCCTTTAAGGAAATCTCTGAACTCATATCCTGCCTAACAGTGGAACACCCTAGATCGATCATCCTGCATGGGTGGATGATCACGACTCACACCTAGGAAGAGAACTACTTCTCATCATGAATGAACTGGATTTAACTCAGGCTGTCAACCTCCCTACCCACAAGAAAAGGCACACTCTAGATCTTATATTCCATTCTGGACTTTTAATATAACACACGGAAATAAACCCAGTGGTACTGGTCAGACCACCACAGCATCCACTTCTCTCTGACAGCACCAGCGATAAAACAGAGGGAAAGAACTCACAAAATACTGCTTTTGGAAAGATGTCTCACTCCAGCACATTCAGAATATCCTCAACACCGACAGACTGACCAAATCATTGCTCAGACCTAGACTCCATGATCCTGAAGTTCAACCATGCTGTTTCATCTACTTTTGTCGTCCTTGCTCCAGTACGCATCAAACGTTCTATAACACTTCACCATGCACAGTGGTTTGATAGCTCATTAAAGGACCTAAAGAAATAAGTGCGCAGACTAGAAAGAAAATGGTGCAAATTTAATTATTCAAGAGATAAACACATCCTTGTCTCTCACCTGGAAAGCTACCAAAATGCAATCACCAAGAAAAAAATCATCCTACCTATCACAGGAGATCGAAAAGGTTGCCAAAAGGCCAGCCCAATTATTCCGCACAGTTGATAGCCTCTGTAACCCATACTGTCAAAATCCTAGTATAAATTCCTCAAAGGAGCTATGTGAGAAATGTGCTTGCTACTTTTCTGACAAACTGTCCCCTATATGGTCTTTCATTTAGTCCACGGCACCTAAGACTAATTCAACTCCTGTTAATAGTTGCAAGAACAACCTAACACCCTGGACTGACTTCAGAGGCATAAGTGAGGAAGAGATCTCAGACATCCTCCGTCACCTGTGCCAGATAACCTTCGACCAGGACCAAGTAAGCACATGCTGAAATGCAACCTGCTTGGACCAGCACTTTACAAAATAGTCAATTGCTCTCTGCAAGCATGGAGGTTTCCTACCTCTCTAAAAGAAGTAATAATCAAGCCCTTTCCTAAAAAAAACTTCCATGGATCCAGATACAATGAGCAGCTACAGACCTGTCTCCAACCTCTCCTTCTTAGGTAAAGTTATTGAAAAGGCTGTCTATCTGCAACTTGAAGCCAGGCTCTCAGCAAACAACATCCTGGACCCACTACAATCTGTTCATGACAAGGAACAGAGGGGAATGCTCCATTCGAATCCTGTTGGATTTTCAGCAGCTTTTGATACAGTTGACCATGAAATCTTGCTCAACAGACTGCAGGAGTACTGTGGCATCAGTGGCTCAGTCCTGTGGTTCAGATTGTTCTCGACTGACAGAACACAGAGAGTATCCCTAGGACCTATCATATCCAACCCTGCACCTCTAAAATTTGGAGTGCCACAAGGATCAATCATATCTCATCTGTTGTTTGCAATCTACTTGCTACAATTATCCAACAACATGGCTTGACGTACCACTGCTATGCTTATGAGATGCAGCTTTACCTCTCCTTCAAACCTGGTGGAACAGACCCAACGCTACAGGCATGGATGAATGACAACTGGTTAAAACTGAATGCTTCTGAAACGGAGGTCTTTGTTGTCCAAAACCAGCACTTGGCATCAAAACAACTATCCTGAATCAACACCAATCAGGATTGGGAATTCAGACAAACAGCTCTGACCTTGTGCACAGCCTTGGTGTGCTAATCGATGGGGAATAGAGCATCAGAAACCAAATCTCGGCTGTAGTCAAACCTTCCTACAGTGGTTTGCAAAAGTATTCGGCCCCCTTGAAGTTTTCCCCATTTTGTCATATTACTGCCACAAACATGAATCAATTTTATTGGAATTCCACGTGAAAGACCAATACAAAGTGGTGTACACGTGAGAAGTGGAACGAAAATCATACAGGATTCCAAACATTTAAAAAAAAAAACTGCAAAGTGGGGTGTGCGTAATTTTTCAGCCCCCTGAGTCAATACTTTGTAGAACTACCTTTTTCTGCAATTACAGCTGCCAGTCTTTTAGGGAATGTCTCTACCAGCTTTGCACATCTAGAGACTGAAATCCTTGCCCATTCTTCTTTGCAAAACAGCTCCAGCTCAGTCAGATTAGATCGACAGCGTTTGTGAACAGCAGTTTTCAGATCTTGCCACAGATTATCGATTGGATTTAGATCTGGACTTTGACTGGGCCATTCTAACACATGCTGTCTCTATACAAGACCAGCGCTCCGACCATAAATCCTCTTTGTATAGATTGTAGCCACCACCAAGGACACCCTAAAAGGTCCACACTTGCCAGCTGCGATGGGCCAGTAATCACAGTGGCCCCAATTCGCCTTTGGGGTACTTGCCAGGCTCCCCACACCCTGTGGCTGACACCTCTCAAAGTTCTCTCCTTATCTCCTTCTTGGGTCACATATACACCTCAATATAAACAAAGGCTATCATTGCGCAGATATTATATAATAAAAGACGGTTTATTAAAAGGTTCCACTCACATATTACAAGCAGATGGTAAGCCTGTGGAGTATAGGAACGGGCTCCACCCCGTACGGCCTCCCGGGCTGACCGCCGATATGATGTTAATCCAGGGTTATGCTCGCTCCACCACGCCACCGCATCCCACTGCTCCCACTCCTGTTAGTTCCGCATATGGCTCCTCCCTATCGATTTCGTCATGAAATTACTTTACAAATGTACTTTTTACTGTAGACACACGTTACAGGAAGTAAAACGTGTATGCTTTACTTCCACTTTTGTCAATGAACACCTTGCATATCATTGATGCCAGTATTCATTAAACCAAGGCACTCAGATCGGTGGATGGAAACTGTGTTCCCATTCACTGATCTGTGCACTAACGGGTGGCAATGAAAACAGCATGTGGGAACGAACAGGAGCGCACGCACATTGGCAATCGCAGCAGTAGACTAATATCTACGTCCCTGGGACTTCAGTTGAAGTTCTGCAGTGCATAAATATAATGCTAATGGGTGTGGTAACTAGTTAATTCCACTTCCAACAAATTTAAAGGTACTGCAAGATTATATGACTTATTGTGGGACTAGAAAAGAGCGGCTTTGGAGATGAAAAAAAAAACAAACAAAAGTCTCATTGCCCAACCCACTGGGAGAGTTTGTTGAAGGACACTTGGAGGTGGTTTTACTAAGAATCCGAATACCATCTCACCCATATATTTCTATACTACCTGCCAATACACAATCACTTTAAATACAATTCATTATACAAATAAATCAGGCCTAACATGTAATTTGCAAATCAGTGAATACCTTTAATGCAAAAACTGACAATAAAATATGTTAAAATCAAAAAGTTTGCAGTGCTTCAGATATTACATTTTACTGGCCAGAGATAATTATACACACGTATGTCATGCTCACCACACACATACAATCTAAAGGTAGACCAGGATCTCCTCAACCATATAACTAGTGCCATAGCAAATGATTATCCTCACTGGCTCAGGATATTACTTAAAGGAATACTATTGATTCACATTTTTTTCAATTGACACAGGAATTGTTTGGGAAGTGCTGCTAAGTACTGGTGTATACATTTTAGTAGCAACTTCTTTGTTTACGGTTATCAATATACATTCAAACTTTACTGACGCCAAAACTGACGGCTGACTGAGCCCCTCACACTTGATCAGTTAACTCTATGTGTAGCTCTGTGTGTGACAGAGAAGAGAGCTCCCAACAGCTGCAGCTCCTGTGTTTCTGACTGACCTGTCTAAAGAGAGCAGAGGAAATGTAACAAATTGTCACAGCTTTTTCATACTGTTTTTGCTTTCAGAGTTTGATATGTTTGATATTTGCTTTCTGTAGTCAGATATGCAACTCTGGCTGTGCATTGAAGCAGACACCCCTTCTGCAATTGATTTGTCCCAATATAGCTAAATCCTACCCTCAATAAATTACAGCTTTTGCCTCTGATATTTAACATGAAAAGTAGGAAAATGTTTACACAGCTACTTGGACATTATTTGCACACTGTCATTTTAGAACACTTGGGTATCAATAGTATTCCTTTAAACCATAAAAGTGTGGTCACCAGGATGGCAAACAGGATAGTCTTTTATCCCCAAGGTATATGCGAATAACGATGCGAATAATTCAGATTAAACACAGTCACCGTATATTAGGTTTGTCTCACAGTTTATGCAGTCAGCCGGTAGTTTGTGATATGCACAATTTTAGTAAGGGTATTAATGGTAACAGACAGTGGTGTATAAAGTGACTGGGGCTTGAGCTGTATGCTTTGACAGACTCACCACCTCTTCACGGGCACCGTCGCCTCCCGCTTGATTTGCTACTTCCTGATCCTCTCCTCCGGATATAAGACAGGCTTACCATCTGGGCACGAAGATGGATCAAGGGGCTTTGATCCCAGTATACGTTGCTGGCCCGCCGCCGGCTGGCATCCCAGAGGTCACATGGTGGGAGACGTATGCACTGGCCAGTGACATCAAGTCCCCATACACCTACGTGTTTCACGCCTCCTGGGTGTTTCCTCAGGGTGTGTATGTCTCTCCAATAAGCACTCTCCTTTTATCACTAAGGGCAAACTAATCTTCCTCCTCTCACAATGCTGACAAGTTGTCATAGCAATTTTAAACCTACTACAATACGCTGGACAATACAAAGTTAGCAAGAACCTCCATATATTGGCTAAAGTTCAAATTTATGTTGCAGACTACTCCTTGAAAAAATTGACATTGAGTTAGATAACTGCCCATGCAGGTGTTCAGTTTTGCTAGCTCTGTATTATTACAAGTTAGTTGAGCAACTGGTGCAATATTAATCAGGATAGTTTATTAGGTGTTGTAGGTTGTTTTGAGAATTTTCATAGAAAGTGTTAATATAGCCGCGGCACGCCAGGGATCAGAAGCAGCCGAATGTAGCTCTGCTCCCCCCGCTTACTTACCGCCGCTATTACAGGGCTTTAGAACGCCACTTTCTGCACCAAATACAGAGGCCCCTTCCCCATACACTGGTGCATGTCGAAGAGAAAGAAGTCCAGTCTAGCGCAACGGCAGCCATCAGTATACAACTACTTCTTACGGACACGTGCAATCTCCGCCATGTCACAGAATGGCCACGCCTCGCCAGCTCCTTCACAGGATTCTTCCTCTGATGTCGGCCCTGACTGGGCACATGCAAGACTGGAGCTCAGCAAAGGCCTCACAAAACAGGACTTAGAGGAGAGCCTGGATGCTATATACAACAAGATAGCAAATTTTAATCCGAGCTCTGCCGGGTAGAGGCCTCTCTGACACAGGAGATAGCCTCCCTGGGCAGCAGAACAGAGCTTTTGGAAACTAAACATGATGAGCTTCTCAAGTCTCATGAAGAATTGGTATAAAACACCTTTAAGAACACATAAGATGTTTCCCACCGCCGTCCCCCTTTGTTTTAGGGATTGTCAAGATAATAGCTTATTCTGCCATATTTTTTTTTTAACTGCCCAGTGGTACAAGCTCTGCCCAAGGAACAATCTGGGAAAGTTTCCGAGGCGATCTGAGCAATCATCCGTCTTCTACTATACATTTACAAGCAAAACATGTACTTTTGTTAACCCCAAATGAAAGTATCCCCCAAAAATGGAAAAGGCTATACTTCTATCCTATGGGCTATTGTGCGTAATTGGAAGCAATCTGTAATCAGGGCCAGCCCGCCCATGAGGCGGGGTGAAACTTTTGCCTAAGGCGGCACTTCTGGGGGGGCGGCACCCGCCCGTCCGTGGGTGTGGGGGGCCGCCCGAGCTGGAGGGGATAGCGGGCAGGAAGGGGGTATTGGGCCTAGTGGCGAGGAGGGGGGTCGGACCCCCCCTCCCTCGCCTGGGTCCCCCATCCTCCGCTACCCTCCAGCTTTAAAAAGTTACGTCGCTGGCTGCAGCTATAAGAGGCATTGGGCGGGGATCACTCACCTCTTCCTCGTTCCAGCGTGCGCTCCACTGACGTCATTTCCTGTGACGTAGCAGGAAGTGACGTCAGTGGAGCGCAGGCTGGAACGAGGAAGAGGTGAGCGATCCCCGCCCGTTGCCTCTTACAATAGCTGCAGCCAGCGACGTAACATTTTAAAGCTGGAGGGGAGCGGAGGATGGGGGACCCAGGCGAGGGAGGGGGGGTCCGACCCCCCTCCCCGCCGCTAGGCCCAATACCCCCTTCTTGCCTGCTATCCCCTCCAGCTCGGGCGGCCCCCACACCCACGGCTTTGGGGGGGGGGGGGGGGGGGGGGCGGTGATTTCTTTAAAGCTTGCCTCAGGCGGCAAAAAGTCTAGGGCCGGGCCTGTCTGTAATACCCTCAGAACAAATACCGCAAAGAGTGGAAAGTGTTCGAACTATAGACCACCTCCATCATACTTTGCAGGATACAATGTTTAAATGTTATGCTGACTGGGATTGTTGGTCCAATGTCACTATTCTGGGTATAAATTGAACATCACCAACTGTTGTTTTAACGTGCTGTGTAATTTCTTTGAAATTGCAGGATTTGTAGGTTTGGTCTATTTGCTTTACGTACAGGGATATTACTATTGGAATTTATGCTGGTTGATATTTTCTGTTATAGTTGCTATGTTGCCTTTCTGGGTCATTTTTCTACCTTTTATGCAGATTTGTGATATGTTAAGCAATACATCAAACGTGTTATGCAATGCTGCTCATTACTAAATATATGTAACACAATATATTTTTTTCTGCAATAAAACAAAGGGAAAGAAAGTGTTAATCAGCGGCGTCGCTAGGGGCTTAGCTCCGGGGCTAGTGCCCCGAACCTCGGCAAAGGTGCCTGGAATCTGGGGTTCCGGTCCGCCCACCAGCAGTGCCCCAAACGCTGGAGACTCGCAGCAGCTGTTACTATGGCTGCATCTCCTCTAGCTTCATTGTGCGTCCAGGGGTGGAGATAAAGATGCTCGTAGCCTGATGGGGTATCACATGAGGCCGGGCAGCCAGTGAGAGGAGTGAGGCACACTCTGCTCTCTCACTGGCTGCCTAGCCCCATGTGATCTCGGCTAGCTTCAAGCGCTTTGAGTCCGACAGGAGAAAGGCGCTATACAAATACTGCAATTATTATTATTATTACAAGCATTTCTATCTCCGCCCATAGAGACCAGGAACCTAGCAGTGAAAGCGATGGGCTCGCTGGGGAGACACGTGAATGAAAAGGCAAGTGAGTGTCTCCAGTCCCAGCTGCCCCACTCTCTGCATACACAAGACACAGCCTGTGTCAGACTGTGCCTGCGTGCTGATGGAGGCAATGTTTGTGTATAGTGTATGAGTCCCCTGACCTCCACCCTGTGCCCACATTACTGTGATGATTGGTGGGCAGTGGACAATCGTTATTACTCCCTGACTCCTATATGCTGCTTTAATAAAACTAGCTGAGGGAGTAGGAACAATCTGCCTGGAGGTCAGGCATACTCTGTGTAACCCTCTCACCCCCCTTCCTTACACTATTCAGTCTCACTGACTGACCTGCCCTCTCCTCTTTCATTTTATCTGCTCACTCCAGCCTGCATTTTCTTTTATTAACCCTTTCACTGCTTGTCCTAGCTTCTACAGCTTTGTGTAGCCTAATTTAATCATTTGTAGCTGCTGCTGATCTTCTCCCATTAAGAATGTCTTAAAGTGTACCAGAGATGATTGATAATTACCGTTTTATACTTATCCTGGGGCATCCTCACGCCCCATGCGCACAGATTGCTCCCACGCCGCTGTCCTCTGCTCCCTGCTGCTCCGGTATCGGGTCCCGTTAGTTCTGCCAGTCTGCGCAAGAGAAATGTGCCCGCTACGTATCTCTGGTGGCCGCTGGAGAGATACATAAAGAGCGCACTTCCTCTTGCGCAGACTGCCCGCGACTGGCTGAACTCTACGTAACCCGATACCGGAGCTGCAGGCAGCGGAGGACGGCATTGTGGGATCAATCCATGCGCATGGGGCTGGAGGAAGCCCCAGATATGTATAAAACGGTATGTATCAATCATCTCTGGTTTCCTTTAAGGTGGCCATAAATCAGCAACTTGGTAGCCGATCGACCATCCGATTCAATAATTTTAGAATCAAATGAAAATCTTTGAAGATTGGTTGCCTATTTTGGTCGGACATGCTGCAATATGTAGGGCCGACTTTCTGGATCGGATGTGTGGGGATAACAGTGAACGATATCAGGACAAGCAACAAACGTGATGTAACCCCCGGCGCTGTTCCCACAGTGTATAAATGTACATGTATGTGTGCATTTATACATTACCTGTCCTGTGTCACGTTGCCCGTCCTTCTGAATCCGCCGCTCTTCCATTAGCCCTATACATACCACCGGAGTGTGCTGTGTGCCGGCGGCTTGTATGGGGCTAATGGGGGATTCAGAAGATGGATGGGCATCACGACACAGGGCAGGTAATGTATAAACACACACATACATGCACATTTATAGACTAGAGCAGTGTTCCCCAACACTGTCCTCAAGGCCCACCAACACTGCATGTTTTGTGGAAATCCACACAGGTAGTTAATCAGCTCTGCTGAGACACTAATTACCTCACCTAAGAATGTTTGTGGTTTTCTGCAAAACATGTAGTGCTCATTTCCACTAACGTGAATCTGCATGCTTTTTCTACATGCAGATTCACATGACATATGCAAGTCAATGGGCCTGTTTCCATTACAGGCGAAATTAGATTACCCCCACAGGCAAAAAAAAAAAAACCTGTCCGCCTCTGTCAGAATTTTCTGTTAATGTGTATGCATTTTTGCGTATGCATTTGCGCATGTGGAAGTCAATAGTAATGAATAGCGACAGTAAAATCACATAAAATTGCATGAAAAACCATACACATGCAAATCCGCAGGTGTTTTTTTCCAAAGCAGATTCGCCTAGGTATTGTGGAAACGGGCCCATACTGTTGGTGGGCCTTGAGGACAGGGTTGGGGAACTCTAGACTAGAGAACGGAGGCAGACTCTGCCGGTTCCTGAGAGATTTCATTCTGAAAATGATTGGGAATCGGCCTGTGGTGTATGGGCAGCCGACAGATCTCTCTCTAATCAGATTTGATCAGAGACAGATTTGTCTCTTGGTCGAATCTGTCCATCATCGCTAGATGCATGGCTACCTTTGGGCCTTAGGCTACATTACAGAATGCGGTTGGTGAGGCCACCCATGACCACGCCCACTTTTGCCATGCCGCGCTATTCGCGCCGCACATTCTCCCTTGGTGCCCCAGATCTCCCAGGATCCTAGCAATGCCCCTGGTTTTAATATAGCTTTACTGTCAAATACTGAATCATTGTATCCTTCTGCTACATGTTCTAGGATAGAGGATGTACTGTATCTTTTCACCTGTGTTGAGTCATAATGAAAATTCTGTGTACAGGTTGTCGCACTGCTTTTTGCACAACTCTATACCAATGATGCTTGTTAATTGTTAATTGATGCTGGGTATTCCTTTGTATGTTTTGAAAAACATAAAACTTTTAAAGAGAAAAAATAACATTTGACAATAAACATAACACTGTAAATAAAACCAAAATGAATATGCATATTTCTTTGTTTTACATAAAATCTAGATCATCTCAGTGATATTTTTAACACAGTCTAATGAAACATTATAATGTACCTTGCCATCCTCTGCACAGATTCCCACATGCTCTCCACTTTCATCCAGACTAATCTGATTGATCTTCACAGTACTCTGCAGAATGGAATATACAGTTAGTGACAAAAATATTGGTATTGTGTAAATTAACAGTAATTCATTTAACTGACTTTAGGTTTGTTATATTTGCAATTGATGGAAGAAGTGGCTTCCTACAGATTTGAACTTATAGCATTACAAGAGACTATTAGAAAAAAAAAGCGTGTGTGTATACCTGTGTGTGTGTGTGTATATATATATATATATATATATATATATATATATATATATATATATATATATATATATATATATATATATATATATATATATGATTGAGGTCAGGGTATCAAGGGTCTCCTTTCATGCAGTTAGCAGCCAATTATATCGAGGCATTTGCTTTTGGTACACATGGCTTAGGCAAAAAAAAAAAAGCAATAAAGCACTCCACATTAGCGGAGAATAGTACATGATACATTACAGAACATAGGCAACGTTAACATTGACAACAGCACATTGACATTTCTGCAATAGTGTCTGCTACCTACAGTATACAGAAGAGAAGAAAGAAAGAAAGAACTCTGAGCATGTGTAGTAGGTAGATAGTAGCTTTACAGTTCAGGAGGTGGGCGTTAGTGGTGGTTGGCATTTAATAGAAGAACTGCCTGAGGGAAGAAGGAGTTCCGACGTCTGCTGGTTTTGGATCGAATGGTTCGGTAGCGCCGACCCAGCGGGAGAGGCTCAAAGAAGCAGCTGCCAGGGTGAGAAGGGTCACAGGAAATTCTATTTGCCCTCTTCCTCATCCTGGTGGTGTGGAGGTGGTCGAGGGATGGTAGGTGTGATCCAATGATCTTTTCTGTCTTGTTAATTACTCTTTGCAGTTTATGTCTGTCGCTCGCCGTTGCTCCAGCATACCAGACGATGGGAGGAGCAGAGAATAGATTCCGTAGTTGCAGTGTAGAAGCTGGTCAGCAGCTCCCTAGGAATGCCAAATTTCTTAAGTTCGCGCAGGAAAAATAGCCTCTGCCGTGCCTTTTTCTGGATTCTGACAGTGTTTTGCCCCCATTTTAGGTCAGTGGATAAGGTTGTGCCTAGGAACCGCACAGTTAGTACTCTGGAGACCACGGTCTCACCTATGTTGACACGTGGAAGGGCTGGAGGGTACTTTCTAAAGTCAACAATCAGCTCAACAGTCTTTGTTGCATTGAGGACGAGATCGTTACTCTTGCACTAGTTACAGATTCTCTCTGTTTCGCTGTGGTACTCATGCTCACAGTTGCTGTTGATGAGACTGATGATGGTTGTGTCATCAGCAAATTTGATGACCTTAACAGAATCAGTGGAGGAAGTGGTTTTTAGTATACAGGGAGAACAGTAAAGGGAACAGTACACACCCTTGAGGTGCTCCCGTATTTGTAATTCTCACGCTGGAGGAGCAGTTGCCGAGCTTGACCTGTTGCGTTCTGAGAGGAAGCTTCTGACCCATGCACAAAGAGTGGGGTCAACAGCGAGCTGCACCAGGTTGTCAATCAGAATGTCCGGGCAGATCATGTTGAAGGCAGAGCTAAATTTCAGAAACAGGATTCTGGCGTAGGAGTCAGGCCTTTCGAGGTGCTCCAAGATGTATGCGAGGCTAACATTGATGGCATGCTCAACGGACCTGTTTGCCCTGTATGCGAATTGAAATTGGTCAAGCCGTGCGTTGGTGGTGTGTTTGAGGTGAACGAGGACCAGCCGTTTAAGGATCTTCATGATGGTAGATGTTAAACCCACAGGTCTGAAGTTATTGAGGTCAGTGCTAACTGGCTTTTTGGGAACTGGTATGATTGGGGACCTCTTGAAACAGGAGGGTACTGTACCTTCCGCTAGCAACCTCTTGAACAGAGAGGTGAGCACAGGAGGTAGCTGATCCGCACAAGTTCTTAGGCAAGATGATGACGCACCGTCCAGGCCTGAGGCTTTCCTGGCGTTCAGCTTGCAAAGGAGCTTAAGAACTTCTGATTCCTGAACTACGACCGGTGCAGTGGCACTGCGGTCTCCCGGTGCCAAAAGCATGGTTCTTTTTTTTTGTACCATAGAAGAGGGTCAAGTCAGTAAGTCAGAAACTCCATGTGCTTCTCAGAGGTCATCTTCACACCTTCAGGAACTTTAAAGAGACTGTAATAAAAAAAATAAAAAAACATCACCTGGGGGGTATTAACCTCGGGAGGGGGAAGGGAAGCCTTAAGGTCCCAATGAGGCTTCCCCCATCCCTGTAGTTGCAGGGAACCCAGCGCAGGCTCCCTCATATCCTCCGGCAATCCTCCCCTGACAAGCCTTGATATATTTACCTTGCCGGGATCCAGCATAGGTGCAGTAACGGTTCTTCGTGCGGGCTAGGCAGAAATAGCAGAGCCTGATCATACCTACCTGGGCAGTAGAGCGGATCGATCGGCTTCGGCTATTTACACCTTAACCCGAAGGAAGAGTGGCTAGTGCGCCTGCGCAGGATCACGGAAGGTAAATATATACATTGTATAAATATATACATTGCCACACTTTGGGGGACCAGGGCAGGCTAATGGAGGTATGGAGGAGGGCAGAGGAAGCCTCGTTAGGATCCAGAGACTTCCCCCTCCCGAGGTAAGTATCCCAGGATCGATATTTTTTTATAAGTACAGATCCTCTTTATAGCAGCTGACCAGCTCCCTCCCTATAATTCCGTCCCAAAGCATGTCTCTGCCACCTCCTTGCTGACATTGCAGACATGTTGGGGCATGATGGCCATCCACTAATTACAGACTCCCTCCATCTGGACCATCCAGGTTTACACATCACTCATCAGTAAACAAGACTGTTTGAAAATTCCTCTTCTTGTAATTTTGGGCCCACTGTAGTGGTTTATACTTGTGAGCATTGGTTAGGGGTATTCAAATAGAAGCTATATGTATAACTGCAATCCTCTGGAGAAGTGATCTGCAATCTTGGCTCTCCTGTAAAGGAACTACAAGTCCCACAATGCATTGCAGGAGTCAAACAGTCACTGTCATAATTCATAAAGGCAAATGCATTGTGGGACTTGTAGTTCCTAAAGAGCTGGAGAGCCAAGTTTGAAGATCACTGCTCTGGAGGATCCTGAACCTTGATGTTTGTGGGGCTCCAGAGGCTTCAGCTTTAAATATGTGTTTGCTGCTTTGTATGTTTTTTTAGCAGCTGCTCTCTTAATCCGATGCATTTGTCTGGCAGAAAACTTCTTCATTTTGCCTTTATCTGCACAAACCCTTGTGTGCTCTGAGTCAACCACAAATATTTAAACAGTATGTTTTTGGGAAATATCTCAGGTTTTCATACCATGTCCAAAGCATTCAACTATTTCACACTTTTCAGCAACAGAGGGATTTTTTTTTTGTAACATGTTTATTAATAGCAAAATGTAATGACGAGTTTACAGCACTTGACCTACCAAGCCTTATCAAGGGCCAACTATCCATGCTAAACAACCCATTCACTAAAGAATAATGGCAACTTAAATCACAAAAAACTCCTGGCCCAGATGGGTTCACTAATGCATATTTCCGACGTTTCTCGGAAATACTGTGACCAATTCTCACTCAATTATGCAATAAATTCGCTACAGGTACTCCAATTCCAACAGAATCCTTAGCTACATCAATAACATTTATGCCTAAGCCTGATAAAAACGTATAACAGATCAAGTCTAGGAGTAGAAGGTTGCCGGCACTACGGGATCTATAGCCGTGTCACTGGGAGTGAAGATGGCCAGATACGCAAAAAGCCACCTTGATAATATTACAGATACTGCGTGCTCATGACTAAAATTGCGAAACATACACATAGGATCAGCATCAAAAAAGGAAAACAGTTGAATCAGGCACTGCAGTACATCCTGTTTTAATGGTGTTTTCAGTTGTGAGTAAAATCACCATTTGTATCAAAAATTGTGACATTCAAAAAGGTAGGTACAAAACATCATCATCTGTAGAAAAATCATCATGTGCAAACATCTTGTGCGTTCAAACAGTTGCAAGAGGAGGATGTCCTACCATATCAGAGGGTGGCGGTGGTGGGTGCAGGGCAACTGCCGTTTCGCACGGTGGTGCTTCTTCCGAGGCTGATACACGGTGGATCAGCCTCGGAAGAAGCAACGCCATGCGAAACGGCCGTTAGGCTATCGTTTTTGCCCTGCACCCACCACCGCCACCCTCTGATATGGTAGGACATCCTCCTCTTGCAACTGTTTGAACGCACAAGATGTTTGCACATGATGATTTTTCTACAGATGATGATGTTTTGTACCTACCTTTTTGAATGTCACAATTTTTGATACAAATGGTGATTTTACTCACAACTGAAAACACCATTAAAATAGTATACTGCAGTGCCTGATTCAACTGTTTTCCTTTTTTGATGCTAAAAACGTATAATTAACATCTAGTTATAGACCTATCTCACTGCTCGATGCAGATTAAAAGATTTATGCTAATGTAATGGATAGCAATGATTTAAAAGCGTTCACACATATAAAGAACTGAATGTTAATAAACTGCTAATGCAAAGTCTTTGCAAATCCACATGCAGAACTCCTTTGCAAATTCAGTCAACCTGCAAATGCAAAGGGGGCTCTCATCAATCAGGGGAGCGCTCTCAGTCCTAATCAATGCTCAAGATCGAACAAAGATTCAAGATTTATAGAGTAGCGTTCAAATCTGGTTATCAACTACACAGGCACTATGAATTCTTGGAAAAACAGCAGTCAACCACCTCTGAAATGCACAATACACCGTGCCCCCCCCCCCCCAAGGGTAACGACTCACCAGATGCTGAGACCTCCACGGTATATCTGCACTTGTGGGGTGTATGGCCACCCCCAGCCTCTCAGTCAATCTCCGTCTGCCATCCTCCACAATCCTGTAGAGTCTTCCAGCACACCTCACAAAGTAAAAAGTCTCCAAATAGCGTAAACTACCCTTAGGGCTCTTTATTAAAAATATTTTTAAATGTGTGCTAGCACTGTAAGACACAAACAGCAGTGTGGGTATCGAGATATGCCACCGCTGCTAGACCAGCCTCGCTAGGGAGCAACGGACCAAGCTATCCCTGCTAAGCTACCAGCTCGAGCCCCACAAACTTACTGCAAAAAAACCATACAAAATTGGGCTCAGCCACGCTGCATCCAGCGTGCTTGCAGCTCAAACTTCACAGCCGGACTCCACCCAACGTTGAGTTGCTATGGCAACTCATCAGGGGATGCAGAGCTGGCACTGTGAATTGATTATATTCCTGCTTGTGCTGTCTAATTGGTCAGGAGCATATCAGAGACCCACCGCGGTCCGGGGACATGGGATTTCACTTACAATGCAATACACAATCTTTAATTCCTCAAAGAGCCTACAAATACATATAAAACAAATTACAAGTCATCTGCATAGCACCATCCTAGCATATTAATAACATACAATATTACATAGTGTGATACAATCACATTACTCACTGCTCCCCTGCTGTCTTAAAGGGAAAGCGCTCAATAAACATAGTTGTAGGAAGCCCAATCGTAAGCTTCACTGTTCACAAAAGGTTGTATACTGGTGCATAACCATTACCATGGAAAGTCAATAAGCATTTTTCAGTTTTATCAGATCCCTAACAGTCCTCCCAGTAAGGCCCAATTGTATGCTTCACTGTTCACAAAAATGTGTATATTGGTGCATAAACATTACCATGGAAAGACAATAAGCATTTTTTAGTTCTATCAGACCCCTAACAGTCCTCCCAGTGAAGCCCAATCGTATGCTTCACTGTTCACAAAATTATGTATATTGGTGCATATGCATTACCATAAAGAAACAACCTTATTCAATTGGTTATCAGACCGGCGAATAAAGGGGGGGGGGGGGTTATACTGGGGAGGGAAGCCTATTTGGCATAACTTAATAGACTAGTTAGTGATCGTGACACTTATAGAAAATTAAGAAGGGAACCCACATCTGCATATCTGAACGAACTAAGAGAGATACTTAAGTATGACCTAAGAGAGGGACTGATTAATGATCGCGAGTATACATATCCTTACCTTCTGCCCCGAGGATTCCCTTCATCTATCAAACACCTAAAGTGCAAAAGGATGCGGTTAATCCTCCGAGCAGGACCATAATTAGTGGGATGGGATCAGTCACGCATAGACTTGGGGAATATCTGGACGATATGCTACAGCCAGCAATTAAGCTTATCCCCCATCTATTAAGAGACACAAAACATGCCCTAGAGGAGCTGGCGGGGGTTGTGGAGGAAGGGAACACATTGCTAGGAACAGCAGTTGTGTCTTCCCTGTACACCTGTATCCCACACTAGCATGGCCTCAGAGCAGTTAGACAGTATCTAATGAGGACCAACATGAAAACGAAACAAATTGAGTTTATAATAGAGTTGTTGCGATTTGCACTTGAACATAATTATTTTTGGCATAAAGATGAGTACTACCTCCAGGGCCGGGACAAGGCTTCCCAGCACCAGAGGCAGAGATTTCACAGTGCGCCCCCCCCCCCCCCCTACACGGGACATACACTATACACACACACACTCACTGTACATACACACCCATGCATGCACACACACACACTGTACATAGACAAACTATACATATACACACATGCAAACAAACACCTGCAGTGCTCTCAATGTAAATCCCTAATCTACCCTCACTTCACATGAGGGCAATGCTGACTGTCCTGAGAACACATCACATCAAGTCACATAGGCAGTGATGTGTGCGATTCCCTCTCTGCCTCTGTAAAAGCCCCCTTCCCCCCACCATACCTGCTTCTTCCCAGGCTTCACATAACAGCTGGGTGGTCTCTCGCCGTTACAGTCACCAATTAGCAGGGATCAGCGTTCACTGCTGCCTGAATGCTAGCAGCAGGAGGTCCCTGTCCCTCCTCACGGAGTCCAGCTACATTGCTGGCAAACTCACATGTGCAGTCCACAGTGACAGGCAACTCTGCAGGAAGCCGACACCAGTTCCGGTCCAGCAGAAATCGGCTTCCTGCTGTTGCCTAGCTACCCGATGCACACAGCCGTGCCTGTCATCTCTTTGATGACAGTGAGGCTGTTACAGTTTCGTTCACATCATTTAGCGCAGATGGCTGTGCGATTGGAACGCAACGCGTCCGATCGCACGCCATCTGCGCTCCTATGCGCTGCGCTGCAGATCCCATTCATTACAATGAATGGGATCTGCGCTGCGATTCCCAAAAATGCGTGCAGCACGCGATAGCGCAATCGCGCTGCCACGCAGCGCATATGATGGGAACGGTAGAAGGGCTGTCTATGCCCTTCTACCGTTCTTGCGTGTCGCACACTATACGCGCTGCCAAAATGCGCACGGCAGCGCGTATAGTCTGAACGAGGCCTTAGGCTAGATAGGAGCGCTTCACATCAGATATGAAGAAGATGCCAGGAGACTCGGTCGGGATGATTAGTTTAGTGGGGAGATCATAGAGCAGGAGGGGAGAGGGCAGTGCGGAGAGAGTGCAGAGGAATGCACCCTCTAGGGAAAGCGCTCAGAGGTTGCAGCCTGTCCTGCCTCTGCCCGGCCCTGACTACCTCCAAATATGTGGATGTGTGATGGGGTGGTGTATGCCCCCAGTTTTGCAAATATCTTTCTGGCATTAAGGGAGGAGGAAGTCCTATGAACAAGCTAATAGAGTAATTCAATGGGGGAGGTACAAAGATGACCTGATTATTTTGTGGAAGAGAGATTGTGATAGTTTCAAACAGTTCATACAACTCCTCAATTAGAACCTTTTGAATATCAAGTTGAATTTAGAATGCAGGAATGAGTTCATTCCCACTGACAGCTCACGCCATCCAAAATGGGTTAATGGAATACCTAGTGGTCAGTTCCTCAGGATTAAGAGGAACTGCACCAGCAGTGATGACTATTGTGCACAGTCGGAACTGCCGGTGTCCTGTTTTAAGGAGAAAGGGTATCCCCTCCAACAAGTACGTGAACAACAGGAACTATTGGGGAGAATGCCACAGGAGGACACGTTCCCGCCCACCTCTAGACAGAATGATGGGATGGACTTTTGATTTTTTTACTGGATTTAGCCAGGACAATAGGAATGTGGAATCCATATTTAAGAAACACTGGGGGGGGGGGGGGGGGGTCCCTAAAAATGATACTATCTTGGGCCCCCATTTGCCTGATGACCCTAAATTTACTTACCGGAAGAAATTAAAAAAATTACCTTGCACTTATGCAGCACAAAATGTGTTATTTGATGTGGTGAACTGTTGGTAAACAATATATTGGAAGGACTACCAAGTTGGTTAAAGGGGTTTTGTGGCATGTTAAAAAACAAACACACTGACACTTACCTGGGGCCGGGGATGGATCTAGGGGGGGGGGGGGGGGGGGGGGGGCAAGCGGGTCTCTTGCCCCAGGCGCAGATTGTTGAATTCTTAAAAAGGCGGCAAAATTTGGATGGGGAATGGCAAATTAGGGGCCAAAACCTGACCTTGCCCCAGGCGCAACTTGGGGCAACTTGGTCTAGATCCGTCCCTGCCTGGGGCTTCTATCGGCCCCCTGTAGCTGTCATGTCCTGCACCGTCCTCCTACGATCATCTGTTCACCGCCGCCGATCCAATTGTTCATCTAACATGTCTGCGGTTGCACGTGCTCGCTCTCCAGGAGCTTACTGCGCACAGTTAGATACCACTCTATCTGTCCTCACCTCGTACTGTGCATGTGCAGTAAGCTCCCGGAGACTCGAGCGGGAGCATGCACTATTCGTCGTTAGACGAATAACTGACCGGGATTGTAGGACGGCGGCGCGGGACATGACAGCTACAGGGGGCCGATAGAAGCCCCAGGTAAGTGTCAATTTGTTTGCTTTTTAACATGCCAAAGAACCCCTTTAAGAGAAGATGGGGTGAAATTAGGACAGGTTTACAAAGTCACAGTGTATCCAAGCATTTTTCAGACATACACCATTGTAATGGGGTGAATTAAAGATATGTGGGCTAGAGAATCTTAGGCCCTCTTGGAGGGGATGTAACAGGGAGAGGGAGATATCTAAAAAGGAAATCAGGTGGATGTACGACATGGGGACCCTTGCCCCCAGGGGCCTCAATGTTGAGATTGACTTGAATTGCTTCATAAGAAATGACTGGCTATATGGTGTTGGCATTGAGGCTCATGGGGTTGGGGTTGAGGTTGTCTGTGAGTTGTTCATGATCAGTACTGTCATGCTGTTGTGACATGTGGGTTTGTTATGACAGGTATAGTTGAAAGAAGACCCCCTTTTGTAAACAGTAAAGCATAAAGCATACAATTGGGCTTCATTGGAAGGACTGTTAGGGGTCTGATAGAATTGAAAAATGCTTATGGTCTTTCCATGGTAATGCTTATGCACCAATATACAACATTTTGTGAACAGTGAAGCATACGATTGGACTTCACTGGGAAGACTGTTAGGGTTCTGATAGAATTAGAAAATGCTTTTTGTACATGTATGTTGTATATGCTTAATAAGGCACACTGCATATGTATTCATATTTTATCTAAAGCATTTTTGAGCAGTGAAGCATAAGCATTATCGTACCTCTGGCAATCTAAGTGGGGAGAATGTCTGAGGTATTGCTGAACTGGTAGAAGCCCACGCTAGATTAAAACAATGCTCTGATATGATCTCTTTGGTGTTTAGATATCAATTTCCTACAACTATGTTTTTGAGCGCTTCCCCTTTAAGACAGCGGGGTAGCAGTGAGT